>NC_142803.1:64917723-65138199 GCF_049724085.1 Artemia sp. Qi Xiang Cuo | reverse complement strand
TTTTTTTTAATTGTCCAGGTGGTGGGACAAAAACTTCTTCTTTTGCCTTTGGGACAAAAACTTCTTTTTCTTCCAACGATTTATCCAATCCATATTTTTGATTTCTAAAGGTTTGAAAATCCGAAACCAAATCATCATCGCTATCATTTTCAATTTGTTTGCTTCGTTACATCTTGGTTTATCGTTCGTCATCAGTAAATATAGTTTTTTGCTTTTGTTTTATTCTACACTGAAGACACCTTGTTTTATGCGAGCGAAATATTTTTTTGATTTTTTGTTTTCTTCGTTTTTCTTACAGGCCATAGACCTGTTTGTCTCTTTCAGATTCTTTTCTTTGTTTCATCTAAATTTACAAATAGCTAAGGCAAAGGGTATGGAAAAAGTGTCTTAAGTAATTATAAAAATACAAGAATTTACATCCCTAATTGATTAAGACATTTTGATTGCAGTTGCACTTGACTTGAACTGATTTATATTGTGAAAGGTTTTGAAGGTTTTCAATGTTTTTATCTAGGACCCTGAAAGAATCTACATAGGCGAAGTCTAGGAACCAAACCTTTTTCTAGTGAATAGTTACTATCAAAAAGCACACATTCCCATGGTCTCCTCTTGCCTCTGGCAGAGTCCTTAGTACAAATTCCATAAAAAAATAGTTTTTTCGGAAGGGCTTTTCGAGCAGTAAAACCGTTCCCATCTTAGGCCGTGAAATACTTAACTATTCTTAATACGTAGATTGCCAACTACGAGATAACTCGTAGATTGGGTTCTGTTCTAGAACGCCAACTACGAGTAATCGCATAGTTGTTTTTCTAGCCATTTATGTGCAGCTACGGTTATACTCGGATTATGTCAATGTTAATATCAATAGATGGCTTCTGGGAAAAGAACAAAAAATCAATGCTGGCCGAAAAATTTTCTATATGAACAGAAAATTTATCACAAAAAGTATAATTACAAATGATTGAAAATTCAAGATGTAAAACTATTTTTATACACGTATAATTATTTTAGCGTATCTGTGATTCAACTTAAGCGGAGCGATGTGTCGAAGTATGTCTGCGTGCAAGACTTAACTCGTAAGACCTTTAAAAAAAACAAAAAAAAACATTTGTGCTTTTTGATAATAACTATTCACTAGAATAAGTATTTTTAACAATAAAATGTGATTAAGTGTGATTAAGATTTCTGAAAATTGCCATGGCAGTCAACGTGTTAAATACAAATACATAAATTCCTTTTACCTTCTACGAAATGCAACGTAGTTTCGTGAAGCCACCAGTATTTCTTTTCTTTAAAAGAAAATAAAACATATACAGAAAATAAGGAGCTCATTAACACTTTATAAAGGAAACTAAAAGGTTTAACAGACAACAAGCAAGTGTACAACTGTTTATTTCATGGTCAAAAACATTTTTCAATAACAAGTTGATTATATCTTATCAGCCTTTAAGGTCCAACATGAGCAGTTTTCTTCCCCAACGGCATGAGTCACAATTTCAGCTCCAAATTCACTTCTAAGGAATGACATCAATTTAAAAGGTCCCATGTCAACCAAGTCTGTTAATTTGGCGACCCCAAGTCTTTGTGTGATTTAATAAAAAAAACAAGTTTTTTAAACTGAAAGTAAGGAGCGACATTAAAAATTAAAACGAACAGAAATTATTCCGTATATGAAAGGGACTGTCCCCTCCTCAACGCCTCGCTCTTTACGCTAAAGTTTTTTATTGTTTTAAAAAATAAAGTTGTGAGACAGAGTCAAACTTTAGCGTAAAGAGCGAGGCGTTGAGGAGGGGACAGTCCCTTTCATATACGGAATAATTTCTGTTAGTTTTCATTTTTAATGTCGCTCCTTACTTTCAGTTAAAAAAACTTGTTTTTTTTTATTAAATTTTTGAACGTTTTTGAATAAATGCAGGTTTTGATCGTGACTCACCGCACATGAAAAATTAAAAAAAAATTTTCATATTAATTTACTTTTATTTAGTTAAATGGGTTTCTCGAAACTTGTTTAATTTTATTTACGAACGTTTTTATTAGTAATAAATATACGTAACTTACGAATTAACCTACGTAACAAACTTCTATATTCATATATTTTTAATTTGTTTATTAGGGGGTTTGCCCCCTAGTCAATACCTTGCTCTTTAAGCGTAAGTTCGAATTTTGTTCCAATTCTTTAAAAATGACCGCTTAATCACAAAGGCCATTAATTAGAATAAATAGCTCTTATGAAAGTACTAAAAAATCTTTGGCTTAAAGAGTGAGGTATTGACTACGGGGTGAACCCAATCATATATGTAATATTTTCTGTTCGTTTGAAGTTTCGATGTTGCTGCTATTGCAGTTGAAATACTTGTTTTTTTATATTAAATTTCTGATCTTTTTTTAAATAATGCTGGGAAGTCCGGCGTCCCCGTTATAGCAATGTCCTTTCCCCCATGAAAACTTCCTTCATGGAAAGATCCTCCCACATAACCCCCGACCCACTCCTCTCCCCCACTACCAGGAAAAATCTCCCCTGAAAACGTCTGTATACTTCCAAATAACCAATACTATATGTTAACATTGGGTAAAATTCATAAGTTTCAGCCCTCCCCCCGGGAATTTAGGGGAATTAAGTCATCCTAAAAGACATACTTATAATATTTTCGAACATGCTGAACAAAATGGCTATCTCAAAATTTTGATCAGGTGACTTTGGGAAAAAAATGAGCGTGGGAGGGGCCTAGTTGCCCTCCATTTTTTTGGTCACTTAAAAAGGGCACTAGAACTTTCAATTTCCATTCCAATGAGCGCTCCCTCGATATTCTAGGACAACTGGGTCGATACGATCACCCCTGGGGGAAAAAAACAAACAAATAAACACGTATCCGTGTTCTTTCTTCTGGCGAAAAATGCAAAATTCCACATTTTTGTAGACGGGAGCTTGAAACCTCTGCAGTAGGGTTTTCAGATACTCTGAATATGATGGTGTAATTTTCATTAAGTTTCCATGACTTTTAGGGGTCTTTCTTCCTTTTTTCGAAAATCAGCCAAATTTTCTCAGGCGCCTAACTTTTGATGGGTAGAATTAAACTTGATGAAACTTATATATTTGAAATCAGCATTAAAATCTGATTCTTTTGATCTATCTATTTGTATCAAAATACCGTTTTCTAGAGTTTCGGTTACCATTGAGCCGGGTCGCTCCTTACTTACATCGTTACCACGAACTGTTTGATACAATAGAGCTGCCTTGCGTCTAGACCATGTATATACGACTCCGGTTTATACGACTCAAAGTTTCCGGTGACACCAAAGTAGATATCTAGAGAATACATGAATTTGAATGAAAGGAAATAACATATGAGGTTTCAAAGATAACATAAGGGGGGGGGGTCTTTTGAATCATTCCAAGTCCGATTGGGAGCTGGTTTTTACCTTGAATCACTTTTAGTAAAGATACTTAACTAATTTTTGAACATACCATTGCTGTGAAATATCTACTCTGTTTCCAGTAAAGCGTAAATAACACTAAATCCGTGAGGGCTTAATATAGTGGAAAGAAGATTTTCCTTTTACCTTAGGTAAATTACTACTGTTTATGTATATCTTTTCCGCTAATTTTCACTCTGCATTTACTTTAAGTTGTAACCTTTTAAATAGCTTTCCTCCTTTGGTTAATTGTTTCCCTACTTTGATTTCTATTTCACTCCTTAATTTTTTTTTCAGCCTATTTTATTTTCCGACTTTTCAATTATCTTTACTATTACTTGCCACAGTTTCATAGTATTTTGTTTGCTCTACAACTTTAATAGTATTTAGATTGGCAGAGATAATCGAAGCAACAATCCTATCACAATGACGAAGTCATCAAACAGTTCGTGGTAACGAACTGTAAGTAAGAAACGACGCGGCTCAATAGTAACCGAAACTTTAAAAAACGGAATTTTGATACTAATAGATATATAAAAAGCATCTGCTTATTATGCTGATTCCAAATATATAAGTTTTATTAAGTTTAGTGTTACACACCAAAGGCTACGAGCCTAAGAAAATTCGCCTGATTTTCCAAAAAAAGGGGGAAACACCCCCTAAGAGTCAAAGAATCTTAATCAAAATCACACCATCAGATTCAATACGAATTAAAAAAGAACTAAAAAATATATTACATTTATGAGGGGTGTTGCTCAACCTCAACACCTCACCCTTCACGCTGAAGTTTTTTGGTACTTTAAAAAAAAACCTTCTTATGGTTCTAATTGAACGAACAATATGTTTCAGGAAACCTTCCTATGGAACTAGGACAAATACTATACGTAAAAAATGGGCAAATTTCTTGAGAATGGCGGAGATAATCGAAGCAACAATCCTATCCCCATGCCAGTCATTTACCAAAAATCGACCAATTTTTTTTCTGACTTCCACATTCGTTCTTTCCAAGTCCAACTTTTCTATGGTCATGCATGCTGTTGATAATTTCGTCTTTTTCTTTTAATCCAAAGTTTGTTTGTTTACTCACTTAGCTCTTACTGAAATTAAACCTTTTGTGCCACACTGGTTCTACTACGGAACTAAACACTGGGTAGCCTCTTTTGCCTTGTCTCCCAGTCTTGCTATTTCTTACCGATGGTCTTGCCCGCTCTGGTAGGTCTTAGAATCTCTACTAAAAGTCCCAGATTTAAACTAACAATCCCAAAGAGCTTTGAATTTCCTGGTGAATATTTTTTTCTTACTTACAGGTGTTTGGGATAAGTCAAAGTATACATTTTTCTTCAAAAGAGTTGATCTTTCGCTAGTTGTGTTTGCGGATAACTTACTGAAGCTTTCCTGCACATTCCAAGAGTGCTTTTAGAATTTTGAGTCCCAAAAAGAGGGTGAGCATATTGGTTTGAGGGTTATAATCGATAAAACAGTTGCTCTATCATTCAACTATAAAGAAAATAGAAGTTCAATAAGTCAATCTGACTTTTTTTTTTGTGTGTGTGTGCTTTTTTTAAAATAATGATATTGGTTAATATTTATAGCTCCTGGGGGTGATTATTATGAATATGATGTAAATTTAATGAAAATGAAGGCGTAATGTTTGTGGTGCTGTTTGGGGACTGTGATAAAGATAGGTTATTTTTTTCCTTTTTTTATTGTTTTGTTATGTTAGTGTATTTTTGCCACCTCCTTGGACAAGTTTTTACCTCTTGGGGTGGCCGCTATACTTATATTAAATTGCTTGTTTGTTTAGAATAAATCTCTCTCTCTCTCTCTCTCTCTCTCTCTCTCTCTCTCTCTCTCTCTCTCTCTCTCTCTCTCTCTCTCTCTCTCTCTCTCTCTCTCTCTCTCTCTCTCTCTCTCTCTCTCTCTCTCTCTCTCTCTCTCTCTCTCTCTCTCTCTCTCTCTCTCTCTCTCTCTCTCTCTCTCTCTCTCTCTCTCTCTCTCTCTTTGAAGTTCCTTTTGCTAGCAGCCTTATTTACCTGGGTATGCCTCTTAGAGCAAATCTGAAATAAACTGCAAACCAGGCAATGAAGATTATACTTTTAAGATAAGGGCTGCATATGCATTCTTGACTTCAAATGTTTCGTATCTGATTAGAGTTCACTGTTCTCAACTATATAATGGACAAACAGTTCATCACCTGCTTGTTCTTGCTCATATATAGTCTTTTTGTTTTTTTAACTGTTTCAAGAGAAAGCAAGTTTATTGTCTTTATTTTGAATTTGTTAAGTTTTTCCAAAAACTACCAGCATGGAGAAGTAAATCTTCTATAGAGATAGTATCGATTGGCAAATCCAGCTGGAGTTCTTGAGAAGTGTCTTCGTGAATTTTTCGACTGATTTCCAGGAGTCTTCCCATTTTTGGTCGACCCGCCCCCTGCCAATCCATTTTAGATACCCCCCCCCTAGGAGAGATCAGACCAAAATTTTGAGATAGGTATTTTGTTCAAAAGATTCTAAAAGTTAAATAGCTGTGCCTTGAGGGATGACACGGCCCCTCCAAACACCTGGACTATCTTTGGAAGTTGTCTGCTTGGTAGACTGTTTGATTATGTTATTGTTCATTTTTGGTATAATGAAGTTATTTATTTTTTTTGAAAAACTTATTTTATGGAAAGCTTTTTTTTAAACTAATTTCTGTTAGTTTTATATTGACTAAGTCTTTTTCAGGGAAAAAGTAAATAGTACTTTGAATCTTTCCAGTTTTCGTTTAAGAATTTATAGTTTGGCCTCCTATTTATATGCTGGAGAAACTTCTTAAGCAATTTTTAACAACACGAACTCTTTTGAAAATCATAACACAAATAGTAGTGTTTAATTTAGTCACATACATCCTCTAAGTTGACCTGATAAATAAAAGTTAATACCATTCCCAAAAATTTATATCTGTGCTCTTTCACAACCTGGAAATAATTACACTCTTTTGATTTAGTGAAATTTTAAGAGCATAAGTAGAAATAGAAGTAGCTCCGAAAATTTGAACTCAATACCGTCACTGGTTCTTGGTATATTGCTGAGATGTTGTACTGGCAACCAGTATACAAACACTGTGTTTGATTTAATTTTAAAACACCCTTTAGTTTTCAAGCATAATGGGTAAATTACACAAATATGGGGGGTTGACCTACCCAATAGCCCTAGATATATAGTTACTAGACGATTCAGCTATGCTAAACCAAATGGCTGTCTTAAAATTTTGATTGAAAGTGTCTGGAAAATTATGAGCTAAAGAGGAGAGCTGATTACCCTCCGATCACTTTTGACTCTTAAGAAGGCACTAGAACTTATATTTTTCAATCAAATTAGCTCCTTTAAAACATCAACGATATTACTAGCTATGATAGAGCATCACTGCCTATGCCCTTGTATGCCCTATAGTGCTTATATACCCTTTTAATACCTGCATACATATAGGCCTTTCGTTTAACTGAAACTCCTCCTAAACATTCCCTAAAAGTTTCAACTTAATGTCATTAGTGTCGTTGATTAAGGTAACCGTGGAAGTAGCATTAAATAAATACACGCAGTGTCTTTTGGCTAGCTCAAAATCCGCAACATATGAAGTTATGAAGGTGAAATTTTCAGGGAATATTTCTGTTGTACGGATGACAACCTGCCATCCTTATGTGGGTTGTCAAGAGGGCATATCAGCAATATCTTAGGAACAGTTTCGTATGTGAAATTAACACATACAACGCTTGCTAGGGGGGATGTTGAACTAACCAAAAGACAATATTTGCATCATAATATTAATGGTACTTCTCCTACAACTACTACTACTATTACTGGTACTTCTATTAACTGTGCTACTACTGCTACAACTATATATACTGGTGCTACTACTACAACTAGTAAACCTAAGGGTATTAAGGCAAATTAAATAAGGTAAAATAAGGGTATTGAAATACCCTTATTTTACAATACCTAGTAAAATAAGGGTATTGAAATCAATCGAAACACACTATGTCCATATTGGTTGTTAAGAGGACGTATCAGCAATGCTTTAGGACCTGTTGATGGTATTAAGTTAAAGCTTTCATCGTGTGTGTAAGGGGATGTTGAAAAAAGGTGCTATTTGCATACTACTACTAATGTTACTACTGCTACTACAACTATTGCTACGCTTAATTATTGAACCTTTGAACAATGCTGATAAAATTGATGTCTGAAAACTTTGTCTGGATATTTGCAATGGGAAATGATAGGCGTGGGGAAGGGGGGGGTCTCAATTCACTTTGACTCTTAAAAAGGGCACTATAACTTCCAGTTTAAAATCGAATGAGACCTATCTGAATTTAATACGACCACCCATTCCATATTAAACTTATATGCCCCAGGGCATAATTTAAAGCCCTCGCCCTGGGGCTCCTGGGGTTGTGCCAACCCTGGAAGCATCGTTATATTTTCTTTGGACTATTACAAACAAAATTGCAATTGGACAATTTCAATCAGACACATTTGGTGAAAAGAGGGGTAGATGGGTGGGGAGGCGCTATTTGACCTCCATCACTATTGACTCTTAAAAGGGAACCTAAACTTCCAATTTCATCAAAATGAGCAACCTCTAAGGCTTACACAACCATCCCTTCCATAAGAACCTTAAATACCACAGGGGCATAACTTACAACCCTTGTCCTCAGGCTCTGATGGTTTGTATCAACTGCAGAAGCCTTGTTATATAATATTTGGTCTATTTTAATAAAATGACTGTTTCAAAATATCTACTGGATACAGCTCATGAAAACACGACGTGTTTGTGTGTGTGTGGAGGGGGGGGGGGGGTAACTGCGCTATGATAACTTTGACTCTTAAGAAGGGCACTAGAACTTATGATTACCAATCCAATGAGTCTCCTCCAAAGCATATACGACCACGCTTTTTGTAAGGACCTTATTTGCCCCAAGAGCATAACTTACATTGCTCTCCCTGGGAGCTCTAGCGAGAGGGGGGGGGGGTTTATTCCTCAAAGATATAATTTCTGAAACCATCAACTACGATGAATAAAATTGTTATCCCCTAAATTTTGATTGGAGGTGTTAAGGAAGGTGATGGGAGGTGCTATCTCAAAATTTTGATTGGATGTGTTTGGGGAAATGGTGGGCGTGAGAGGGGTGGGTAGTTGCCCTCCAATCATTTTTTTAGTATTAATAAGGGATCTAGCCCTTTCAATTTCCTATCAAATGAGCCCTTTTTGAAATTCTACGATAATTTTTTTATAAAAACCTTATATACCGCTAGGGCATAACTTGCAAACCTTGTCTTGAGGGGTGTAGGGGTTTGTCATCCACAAAGACTGACTTCCAGAACTTTCAAGTACGTTGAACAAAATGGTTATCTCAAAATTTTGAATGATATGTTTGGGAAAATAGTGAGCGTGACAGGTGGGCTAGTTGCCCTTAAATCACTATCGACTTTTTAAAATAGCACTAGCCCTTTCAATTTCCAATCGAATGAGCCCTTTTTGAAATTTCTACGACAACCCTTTCTATAGAAACCTTATATTCCCCAAGGGTATAACATACAACCCTTGCCCTGAGGGCTCTGAGGGAAGTGTCATCCTCAGACATTATTTTCGGACCTTTAACTACGTAGAACAAAATGCATATATCAAAATTTTGATTGGATGTGTTTGGGGATATAGTGGACGTGAGAGAGGGGTTAGTTGCCTTCGAATAACTTTCGACTATTAAAAATGGCCCTTCCGATTTCCAATCGAATGAGCCCTTTTTGAAGTTTCAACAACAACGCTTTCTATTAGAACCTTATATGCCCCCAGGGCATAACTTACAGTCTTTGCCCTGAGGGCTCTGGGGGAAGTTTTATCCTCAAAGACAATTTTTGGATCTTTCATTTATGTTGAACAACATTGCTATCTCACAATCTTGATTGAATGTGTTTGGGAAAATGATGGGCGTGGAAGGGATGTTAGCTGCCCTCCAATCACTTTCGATTATTAAAAAGGGCACTAGCCCTTTCAATTTCTAATCCAATCAGCCATTTTCGAAGTTTCTCAGACAACTTCTACGATACGAAGTGCCCTGGTTCAAATGAAAAAAATACATTGTGCCCACGTCGTTCTTTACTTAGGCAGCGTTGCCAATGATAGCATATTATTTTGCATATAACTGTTTTCAGATTTCCGTAACAGATTTCTGATTTCTGTAACAAAACAACAATTTTAGTTGTATTATATCGTTCACTGACTACCCTCCATGTTAATTCTTTATACGTTTTATTATTACTTTTATAAGCATTACACGCTTCCCATCTCAATTCAAATGAGCTGCCCTTTCCTAAACCAGCTTTTAAATGTTCCACCTTTTTTGCTAATACGGCTTCTAATTGAGTCGCTATGAGTAAACTGGGATGTAATACTGGTAACATCCATGATCACTGCATTACATCTACTTTAAAATTTTGAGCTTCAGATATTATAATCATATTGGAAAAATCGTTACACAATTAATATCTTGACTAAATCCAAATAATCGTGATAATAGTAAATAAATACTAACAACTTGACTTTCTTTTGTTTAATTCAGTTTTTTAAATAAAGCACTATTAAAAGCGTTATTTTGTTTTGTTGTAACTGTTCCACCACCAGCTGCAACAAATGTAAAAATGCTTTCAATCTCGTTTTTGGCTTTTTAGGAAACAACAAATTGGGTCTTATATTCATACCAAAATATATTAGTAGCTACAGTTTGACTATAGTCATTTGAAAATTCTAATAGATTTTTAATAGTAGCCGTTATACCTACATAATCAATACTTTCGAAACATTTTCCATTTATAATATATTCATCATTACTGAATAAATTAAATTCATTATTTTTTAAACTAGCTTCATCATTATTTCGCATATTTTTTCCATCCAATCGTGATACATTCACTTTTGCATGAAGGTAACTACGACTTGGAACAACTGCTGACAAATGACTCAGAAACTCCTTTCACACCTGCAGAAATCCACTCAGCAGTAAAACGTTTGAAAACCAACAGAGCGGCAGGCATATGCGGGATATCCGCTGAGCTCTTGAAGTATGCCGGTCCGGCTTTGCTACTTTGGATCCAGATGCTGCTCTCTGTAGTGTAGCGAACTGATCGGATCCTGAAGGACTGGTAAGCTGGCATAATCCTGCCCCTCTGGAAGAGAAAGGGGAGCAAAAATAATCTGTTCTAACTACCGAGGCATAACGCTTCTTTCAGTGCCTGGAAAGCTATTTGCTATGACCCTGCTGGATAGATGAACGAATATCCTCCAAAGAAAGGGGAGAGTCCAGGAGGCTGGGCTTATGCCCAGGACCTCACCTGTTGAATAGATCTTTACTATGCGCAAGCTAATTGAGAAGACAAACGAATTCGGGAAGAAAGCCCACCTAGCCTTTGTTGACTTCTGGGTTGCGTTTGACTCGGTGGATCGCAACTCGCTCTGGCTGATACTTCGATCTACTGAGATACCTGACAAATACCGCAAGCTGTTTGAGAAGCTCTACAGAAAGACAAAAAGCTGTATTCAAGTCAACGGCAAACGGAGCACGACACTCGGTATCAAAACTGGTGCCCATCAAGGGTGTGCTGCCGCCCTGGAAATTATCAACTGCGTCATAGACTATGTCATGACACGAACTACAAATCGCCTGCCCTTCAGTCTGCAGTTTGGAGATTGGGTTCTGATGGATGCTGACTCCGCTGATGATCTTGCTTTCGTTGCCGACTGAATTGACCAATTGACTGACGCACTGGAAGTCCTACAGGAATAGGCAGCAAAAGTGGGGCTGAAAATCAACTGCCTCAAAACTAAGATAAGGGCAATTGAGCCCCCAAGCCGTGTCCCGCCCCCCGAGAACATAACTGTGTGCGGAGCTCCTGTTGAAGTTGTAAGAAACTTCACTTATCTTGGCTCCATGCTATCCAGTGATAGCTCCATAGATAAGGAGGTACATAATTGAATGTCAAAAGCCTAGTCTATCGTTGGAAGGCTCAACGCTCTCTGGAGAACGTCGCACATATCTAGGCGCACGAAGATGCAAATTCATAACGCATCTGTAAGCTCAATTCTGCTCTACGTAGCAGAAACATGGCCCCTTCAGGTGACAACCCTCAATATGAGAGACGTCTGCCAGACGAAACAGCTCCGTAGGATTGAAGGACTTTGGTGGGATGATTTTTTGAGCGACGCAAGGTTACTTACGCTCACTTTCCAAGTGTCGTTCTCCATCCAGATAGAACAGCGCATTTTCAGGTTGTTTGAACACCTCTTACGTATGCCGACGACAACCCCAGCCAGATTAATTTATGATTTCGACCCAGAAGCTCATGACTGGTCCCGCCCGAGAGGCAGACCTTGGACCAGGTGGAAGGATAGTCTCAATAAGTTCCTGGAGAAGGCCAACATTGCTGTAGACGAGGCCCCAATCTTAGCACCAAACCAGTCAGCCTGGAGGAGCAGAGTTGTGATGCTCTCTACGCCACCCCCAACGCGGTAGGAGCCCTAAGTTAAGTCAAGTGACTCAACAAGAGCATCACTGGGGTTGTAGTTTAAGTCCCATCCCTAAAATCACCGCATCCAATAATCCATTCCTCTATTCATCAAGATGTTTATTGGAATATCTATTGTTATTTTCAACCATATCTTGTAGAAATCTAACATCATTTAACCCTCTTGTATTAAAATCTATCCAATCTTTTCCATATTCAATCGCTCTGTTTTAGATAATTCCAGTCGAGGTTTATTCGTAGTTTTATACATGGAACAAATTTCATCTCTTATATTTTTATGGACGTCTTGAATAATTGAGAATAATTAAAGAAACTACCAGTCCTGCTACCATACTGTCTTGTATACAATAATGGTTTTATTGATGAACATTTATTACAGATAAATTTGATCAAACAATTTCATTAAACTTTTTTAAAATATAAAACATATTCAATATTCTCTGAATTCAGATTAATTAACCTACCTAATTGATCAGTTATAGTCATTTTTAGTGCTTTGATATATTTGTTGCGTTTGATTGGAAGATATTGCCTTTCTATAAGAATCACACAGAGTAGCGTTCCAAGTTCTGTTTTTGGAGTAAAACTACAGGTCATATCAAATGTTGTTTTCCCATTCACAATGGAACTATCCACTAATGAACAGTGAATATGTATCTTATCAACATTTCTTGTAATATTAGGAACTTCAGTACCTTCATTATATTTAGGCTACTACTTAGTTCAACTCCATGTTCAAATCATAAATAAAACATAAATCACTATTGAACCGAAATTTATAATTCTCTTTCAAAATAATAAAAAATTTCATTGTTGCCAGATTGGATGATATAATGATTGGGCATCGATCTAGATATTAATTGAAATAACGAGCTAAGATATAATTTAAAGCCTCTTCATCATACAACCCATTGTGTATAACAACATTTACCCATTCATCCTTTTTTTCCCTGTATTCAAATGTATTGTTTTTCAATTGATCACTAATGTTATACCACGAATGCCATAGAGTATATTGACTTAAAGCTATTTTATAATCAGAGTTACGATTTAACGTGATAGGATTACTCGTTTAAGACTGTTTGATTTCACTTTTGTTACCACTAACACTATTAATAATTTTATATTCGAATAATGAATCAATCAGGTCAATAGCTTTATTTCTCACTTCATCAGATGTATATTCAGCAGCTCTGCTACCTAGCAAACTATAAAATTTTTTGACCATACCATTTGCATCCATGTAAATCCAAGCTCCTTGCTTAGGGTGTATAATATCAAAGTTATCTTTAATAGCTTTTAACCTTCTTCTATAGATTTTTACGTACTGAGATTTTTTTCTAATTTACTTTTTTGATCATCCCTCCATGCTCTTTTCATCTTTTCTCCATATCTTTCAATAAGTGTTCCTGATTCATCTATTACCTCTTTAAATATTGATACTTTTCTAAATAAAAACTAGGCATTTCAAAATAGAATCCCTTAGGATCATATTCCTTATTGATCTCTCTCAAATGTTCTTTTTCTATCCCAGAACTGACATTAGCAATAAAATTTGGTTTATTCGGGTGCAAAATAGCTTGACTTCAGTTAGCTTGAAAACTTAGTGCGTTGCTTAAAGATTGATCCAATCGTTGTAATCGTCTTCTTAACGCCAATTCTTTTGATGTATCTATTACTATCAAAACTCGCTATTTACAGTTTCAGTTACTACTGGGCCGAGTCGCTCCGTACTTACAGTTCGTTACCATCAACTGTTTGATTCGTTACCAAGAATTGTCTCATAAGTATCATAGTCTGTTTGGCTGTAAGCAAAAAGAAGCAGAAATTGGCTTACAACTGACTTCGTTAAAATATCTATTTCATACCTCCATGGGATTCCACGCTGTGAAATCTCACATTTTTCTGGTTCTTAGTAGAATCAGTTTTTCGGTGCTCATATTGGCACTCTTTTGGATATAAATCCCAATACTTTTGGGAAACGTTGAAAACCAATCATGGCTGCAGTGATAGCTGCAATATAGTAAAGAGGGAACAACGGTCGATAGTAACCAAAAGTTTAAATTCGCATTTGTAAAAAAGAAACAACTATCTAGCGAAAAACAGTTGTGGTTTATAGCTAATTCAGGAATAGTAGCCGCTATTTTGATTAATTTTAATACTAAGATGCTATTGCAAAGGCAATTGGTATGAATTTTGAAGAAGAGCCTGAAATCACTCAAAAATTGCGTTGGAGCGAAATAAAAAGTGTAAGAGTTAGAATTGGTTGGTGTTGAATTGTTGGCAACAGTTTTTCATTTGAGCGTTTTTTGTTGTTTTTTTTTCCTTTCTGTAAAATACGATTTTTGATCTGTGGATTGCATAAGGGTGTGAATAAAGGGTTTTGATTTGGGAATGTTGTATAGAGAAAAGAGTTACGTTATACTTTAAGGCTGTTTGATTTTATTTTTTTGTTAATAATAAATTTTGTCTGTCTATTCATATAACTACTCTCTCTCTCTCTCTCTCTCTCTCTCTCTCTCTCTCTCTCTCTCTCTCTCTCTCTCTCTCTCTCTCTCTCTCTCTCTCTCTCTCTCTCTCTCTCTCTCTCTCTCTCTCTCTCTCTCTCTCTCTCTCTCTCTCTCTCTCTCTCTCTCTCTCTCTCTCTCTCTCTCTCTCTCTATATATATATATATATATATATATATATATATATATATATATATATATATATATATATATATATATATACAAATGTACTTTTTTTATTTTATCTCAGTGCGTAATCGGCTATTCTTCTTTGAAATTGTAATCTGCATATGTCCCCCTAATTTACAAATCAAGGAGCCTTGGGGGATTAGCAAAGTGTATTACTATATGTGTATTGATTATGAATATATCTTATCTTACTTTAGAAGAAATTACAGGCTGTTGGGGTTCCACCCCTTGTTTCTTTTCTTTTCAGATAAGTTACCTATTTTCCTTTCTGTAATTATATTTGAATCCTAAGTTAAACTTTGGTTGCGAAGCTAGATTCTTTCTTAATAAGTAAGCTTTGAAGTAAATTCTATTTTGATGTATCGGGTCTGAGCCATTGAAAGATAAAGTTAAAAAAAAGTAGAATGGCTTTTGAATAGTGTTTGAGAGGATTGGATAAAGCCAAGCGAAGGTCCACCCCTATGCAAAGTTGTTGTACAGAACGAATATTATCTTTGAGTTAGTCTACATTGAGACCCCGTTTGGGGAAGTCTATTCTTTTTTGTTATATGTGTGTGACCTTTGGAAAACTACAAGTAAGGTATTTTCTACAACTGTGTGGACTATTTTTCCAGGAACCCACACAGGGTAGGAACAGAGTTACAAGATACCGTCATTATTATATTGACAAGAGGGCGGTTCGTTACCTATCTCCAAGGACATAGTAAGAGATTTTTTTAGTGGTGACCCGGGTTGGGTATACCCTTGGCCTTGGAGTTTGGCCATTTGACCGCTTGGTGACGTTACCATTCCCTGGAGAAGGGTATACTATAAATTGGGTATTAACAAACCCTATATTTACAGAACCGTTGTGGTAACCGCAGGCATCTCAATATAATATTTGGCGCCAATAGGGGCTTTCCCCTCCAGTAAGTGGTGTAGCACCATTTTTGCACCAATAAGTGGTGACACCCGTACCTTACCACACGAACACTGGAGGCAATCGTGACTTACCAGTATAATACTGGTGGCAGCACGAAAGGTCCTATCAATAAACCTGATAGTAAAAGAATTCCGCGTTCTCGAAGAGACAAGTTGATTTAGCCTACAGAGTAGCCTATTGTGATTACATATAAAGAGAAAAAATACAGAATCAATTAATAATATTATGAAGATCTGAATAGGCTGTGCCAAGTCACACAATAATAAAAAATTTACAAATCAATATATCGCGCAACTAATTAGTGTGCAAAAATAACAGGAAGTTACATGGATAAAAGAATTTTCATTTAGACTGAAGAAGTATTTTGAAGTTAACGGAATTTTAAAATAATGTCGGACAGAGAAAACATTAACTCAAGACCGAGAAGGGCGAGTGAAGCCCATAGAAGTAGGAAAATAGAAAGAAAGGCTAATATTGAGGCATTTGAGAAAGAGCACAGAGAATATAAGGAAAAAATGCAGGCTGAGAAAGATGAAATTAGAAAGAATAGAAAAGAGGACGAAAGGGCTAGAGTAGCCTATAAAGAAAGAGACATGAAAGAAAAGAAACGTAGAAATGAAGCAGAAAGAGGTAAAAAGCCCCATACGGAGGCTTTTGAGAGAGATCAACCGAAAAATTTCTGGTTTCCGGATGTATGGAGATCAACTTACTTTCAAAACGTTAGCTCTAGATTAAATAGTCGTTCTAAGATATTTAGCAACAAAAATCTTCTAACAAGAATCGTGTCTAAAGGCACTAATCATAGCCATAGGGAGATTTTGAGAAAACTAGCAGAATTCAAAGAAGCTAGTAAGGCAGAAGATATTGCTTTTAAAATCCTTACGGAGGCCAATAAAAAGCAATTGCAAATATATGAAGAAATTGTTAAGGAAAACGAAAAAGAACGCTCGGCAATTGTTGAATTCAGAGACATATTTACATTTTAAGAGGAGGAATTCAAGGATATAAGGAGGATGAAAAGACTTTTCTTATAACTCAGTAGATTATTAAGGATCTATATAATGAATTAGATAGGGTTCGTCCCTCTGGTGAAAAGGAAAACATCGCTTACGAGGCTTGCACAACAGCACTCAGAGAAAATTGTCAACGCTACGAAGAGTTAAATAAGAGGGTTGACAAATTTCAGGTGGAAATTATTGGCAGGGTTCTTCTATTAATTAAGAAAAAAAATAGACCGCGAAAGGAATACACCTCTCAATTATGAAAAATAATTTGAGGAAAACGTAGAGGAGGAAAGACAGGCCCGCAGGGAGGCCGATAAAAAATATTACCAGGATTTTACAAAAACAATTGACAGACTAATAAAAACTCGTTGGGGAAATTCACAACGTGACGTTTTATCACAAGTTACTTTTAGGCTGTCTGATAGCCATAATAATTTGTCTTAGGATTAATCACGAGAAAATGAAAATTACCAAACATTTAACACTTTCACGGGAAAACATTCTACTTCGTTGACTGCGGGGGGAGGTGAACCGGCCCAAATAACAAAATGGGAGGCGAAGCCACCCTGTAGAAAAAACGAAATGCTTTATACTCAAAATGTTGATAATCCGGTAAAATTTGATTCTTCGGAACCTTTTTCTAAAAATTGCCAAAATAGAGATAAGAAAATAACCTACAAAAGAAAAAATTGGGCTATAGCCCATAATAAAGGAAACATTGACGGGTTTGTGGGATCGCATAAAATACAAGGAAAATTAAATGGAAAATTGACCGAAATGGTAATTGACTCAGGGAGTGAGCAAACTTTTGTGCGAATGGACTTAATTAAAAAGACGGAAATAGAATATAAAAATAATATTATACTAGTATGTTATGATGGAGATAAGCACCAATGCCCTTCTGCTTGGGTAAGAATAGAAATTGCAAAGAAGGACGGTATGGTCCAGAGAAAAACGATATAAGTAGGCTTAGTACCTATGCTAGCACTGAATGTTTTAGTAGGAGGAGACTTTGGGGATATCAAAAATCTCCTATCCTTAAAAGCGACTTCTTTAACAGTGGAAAAATTACAAAACTACACTACCACGAATAAATATACAACTCCGTTGACTACGGGGGGAGGTGGACCGGCCCATAAAACAAATTGGGAGAATGCACCCCCCCTGTCGGAAAAACGAAATGCTTGATACTCCGGTTCAAGTTGTGGACAATTCGGTAAAATTTGATTCCTCAAAGCCTTTTTCTAAAAATTGCCAAACTGAAGCACTGATTGTACCAGAGAAGAATGAGACGAAATTTATTGTACGCGCTTTTGCTCGTAAATTACGTCTTAGAGGATGACAACCACCCTAAAGGCCTTTAGAATAAGGGTTGTAATTTATGCCCTGGGGGCATATAAGGTGTTTATAGAAAGCGTAGTCGTTTCAGAAAAGGGCTCATTCGATTGGAAATCGAAAGGCCAAGTGCCCTTTTTAATAGTCCAAAGTGATTGGAAGGCTTGACATTTTTTATACTAAAGATCGATGTGGGTATAACGTATTATTTTCGTTGTTGTTGTTGTTTAGACCAGGTCATTCCTTCGTATCGAAGGAATTGTCATGGTAACTTCGAAAAGGGCTCATTCAATTGAAAATAGAAAGAACTGGTGCACTTTTTAATAGTCGAAAGTGATTGGAGGGCAACTAATCCCCATCCCCCGCCCACCCCCCCATTTGCCCATTATGTTTAAAAACTAAATGTTGACTTAAAATTAAATCAAAATACATTGTGTTAATGCTAATTCCCAATAGGGCATCTCAGCAGTATCACAAGAATGACTGAGGGTATTATGTTCAACCTTTCGGGGCTACTTCTGCTCTTAAAATTTAACCAAATCAAAATAGCCTATGTGTATCCAAGCTATCAAAGAATGTAAACAGATTTTTTTGCAAATGGTATCAAGTTTTCCATTTCAACTAGAGGAACTTCTAGTGACCAAGAGGAACCCCTAGGTCAACTAGAGGAGGTATGAAACTAAATAAAACACTAATATTTGTGTCCAGATTTTTAAAAGGGGGTGTTGTTAAAAATCCCTGAAATTTTTTCTCCACAATAGAAATAGCAGGCCAAACTATAAAGTCTTAAAAAAACGAAAAGATTTAAAGTATTATTTTCTTTTTCCCTGAAAAGACTATGTCAATATAAAACGAACAGAAATTAATTAAAAAACTCTTTCCACAAAATAAGTTTTTCAAAGAAAAGTAAAGAACTCCATTAAACAAAAATTGAGTAAAAATAAAATAGAAAAATCTACCAAGCGTGAAACTACCACTAATCAGCATCAATAAATAAATGAAACTGAAAACGAACAGAAATTAAAATAAATAACCGAGTAAAACTGAAAACGAGCAGAAATTAACATAAGTTGGGCTCAAAACCCCTATGGCTTCCCAAGGCCAGAATAAAATTTGCACTTTACTGAAAAAAATACAAATGAATGTGTACTGTCAGTTTAATACACATATACTGATATTTGGTAATCAAAATATTAATATTATTTGATTTATTAAAGTTATAAAAGTAAAAACATTTATATTTTTTTCAGGAAAGTGCAAATTTTGTTTGCACTATTCTTTTTTTCTATTTTTTTACTTTTGGTTAGTATTGAGCCAAATGACTCCTTTTTGTATTTCGTTACCACAAACAGTTTGACTAGGGATAAGGAGTGTCCATTATTGATCAATTACTCTCTCCCTCCCTTAAGCACCAAAATCATTATTCCTGGATTGATGTTAGAATATTGTACAATTTTATTTCACCATATCTTTAACAAAATTAATTTCCATCGACAAAATAAAGTTAAAGGTGAAAGAACATCTACACTTCAAATAAATTTTTACTGCAATGAAATTGTTTTTAATAATCTATACTTGAAGGTTTGAACGGGTAGAAGACCCATTCCTATTTGTGCCTGTTTTAAACGTTTTACAACAATTACTTTTGATTTTAATCCAGTAACAAGAACGAAGTCTTCAAATCGAAAGATATTTTTACGTTTTTTTTTTATTTTTTTACGCAGTTCACGGTAAAGTTCTTCCGTGCTTTTAAAAAAGCTTCATTTTCTAATTTAATGACTGTTGTGTTTCAAAAATTGTTCTTAAAGAATCTGGACAAAAAGTCAAACTTTAGCGTAAAAACTGGGGTAATGAGAGGGGTCAACCCCCCAAATATACGGAATAATTTATGTTCGTTTTAAGCTTTAATGTTGCTCCTTACTATCAGCAGAATTTTTTTTTTTTATATATATCAGATTTCTGATTGTTTTTATCAAATAATGCCGGGAAACTGATCTTCCCTACATGGAAAATTGCCTATCTCCAAAGACAGTTCCACAAAGTATAGCTTCTCTCATGTAAAATCTCCCTCCCCCTCATCCACCTAGAAAATACCTCCCAGACAATTTCATCCTCGCTGAATATCCTTCAGGTTCTCGCGGAGGATTCCATCTGAAAAATTTTTCTTATCATAATTTCATTTGAAAAAAAACTTTAATTTCTGATCATTTTTCAAATATTGTCAGAAATCCTTCTCTGTGGAAAGTGGTTCCAAGAAATCCCTGAACCTTCAGTGAAAAGTTGCTTTCATGGAATATTTCTCCATGGAGTTTCGCCCGCAGAAATCCCCCCTCCCTACTCCCATGGGAAGATCCCCCAGAAAATTCCCCTCAACGCAAGAAAGTTCCTTCCTCAAAGAGAATTCTCACCGTGGGAATCCCCCCCCCTCTGCTCCCATGGAAAGATCCTCCAAAAAATTTCCCAACCCCACTGACAATTTTCTCCAGAAAATCTCCACATATTATATTTATTCAGTAGAGACAATCGTAAAGTATTTTTGAAAAGCTCAGTCCCTGGAACTTCCTTCCCCAAAGAGAGCTCTCACCGTAGAAATGCCCTCCTACTCCCATGGAGAAATCCTCCAAAACAATTCCAACTCCAGTGACAATTTTCTCCAGAAAATTTCCAAATATTATATTTATTCAGCGAAGACAATTGTAAAATTCTTCCTGGAAAGCTCAGCCCCAGAAACTTCCTTCACCAAAGAGAATTCTCACCGTGGAACCCCCCCCCCCTCTAGAGCCCTTTCGTAAACTAGAGCCCTTTCCCCAGGGTGTGGGGGGTTATGTTCTCCTCAAAGGCATAGTCATTAGAGCTTTCAACTTTGTTGAAAAAATGGCTATTTCAGAATTTTAATCAGACGATTTTTGAGAACCAAGGGGCGTAGAAGGGGGGCTGGCTGACCTCCAATCTTTTTGGCCACTTAAAATGGGGAGTAGAACTTTTAATTTCTGATCAAATGATCCCTCTCAGGGTCTTCTATGATCTCTGATTCGATACGATCACCAATGGGGAAAACAAACAAATAAACACCCATCCGTGATCTTTCTTCTGGCAAAAAACAGAAAATTCAAAATTTTGTATATAAGAGCTAGAACCCTCTACAGTGATTATATTCTCTAATATACGGTATCTGATGGTAGGATTTTCATTAGAATTGCTTGTCGTTTCGGATGTGTTTTCCTACATCTTTCAGAAATTGGCCAGAATTTCTCAGGCTCGTAACTTTTGATGGGTAATACTTTTGATGGGTAACTTAAAAAACTTTACATATATCAAATCAGCCTAAAGATTCAATTCTTTTGATGAATCTATAGGGTTATGGTTATAGAGTTATGAAAACCCTACTTTTTAGAGTTTCTGTTATTATTGAGCCGCGTCGCTCCTTACTTACAGTTCGTTACCACGATCTGTTTAATAGATCTATTTCTAAGTTGAATTTCTTCATTTATGCTTTTGATTCAAACCTAAAAGAAATTAAACTACAGTGAAAGAAGAAATAAAAGTGTTAATCAAAAGCTTAAAAGTCTAAAATGAATAATAAACGTCAAATATATCAATATTAAGAGCTTATTAAGAAATTTTCTTTACTCTTTTAGATTCTTTATTTAGTTTTTAGGTTTCATATTTTTAGTTTAATTTTAAGATAAAAGGCAAAGTTGAAAAATAACATAAACATACGATAGGTAAAAAAAAAAAAAAAAAAATCAGAGTAAAAATAAAGATGAATTGATATTTGTATAGGTTACATACCTGAATCCTTTTTGGCTTTCCTCAATTTGGCACCTTTTGTTGGCACCTCAATTTGGCACCTTTTGGCAATTTCCTTTTTGGCACCTCAATTTGAGATTGTAACTTTGCAAGTTCCTGCTGTTGCCTTTCAGCAAATGAGCACATTAAGCCTAAATTATGACGCGTCAATTCTTCTTCATGTTTTTCAACTATATATTGCGTCCCCTAAAAGCAAATGATTCAACTTTAATATGCAAACAATAAGATATAATATGCAAACAATAAGATGAACAAGATATAAGATTGGGCTGTAATCAGAAATCTGGCTAATTCAAAATCGTTCACTTGATGATGAGGAAAGAATTATACGACCGCCCATCAATGAGCTATAGCCTCTGGCTCAAGATCACCCGATATGGCGGACAACCATTCCTGTCATATGGCTCACTAGGTTTAGAAGATCCAAGTCTAAGTAAGTATATAATTTATCATATTTTTTTTTCAGATTGTTAAGTTTTGCTTTATGCATAAACTGCTGATAAGCGCAAAAAAATAAATACAAACCATCTAATTCAGCATACATTTATCTGTGCACAAAGGATACGGCCATACCTAACCCCAATATAAAGCTATAATCGTCTTTTAGCTAGTGAAGTAATCTGGAAAACCAAAAATTTACCAATTTGATTAGAAATATTTCTAAGGACTTCTTTATGGAGAATCAAGTAACAACCATGTATAGGTTAATTGAAATTTTTTTCTTTATTTTTTTTTTTAGAAACTGCTTGAGACATTTGTTCACTCTGAGACAGAGGAAGGTAGAGAATAAAGGCTTTCCACTGATGCAATGCATCTCAAGCTTGTAATTCAAAACTTAATAGCACGATGCAAGATTTTTACCCACAACTTCAGTAGCTGATCAAACAAAACTTCCACAAGTCACAAAAAAGGCTTTCTCTTTGCTTGCTGGTTTTGGGATCCGGGTCATGATTGGAATCATCATCCACTGCCCATGTACTGCGTTCAGAACACCCAAGCCCTTAACAGCACGCCAACCATACATCCTGTCCCCTGCTGACAAACAACTAATGAACTGTCTCTGTGACCGTTTTGCAAATCTTGTAGCAAAATTATAACACGTGATATTCTTCAAACACAAAACATGACGGCGATTGGTGGGAAATTTTGCAAAAACCAGGAAATATAAGAGAAGCTGATAAAAGATCATTTACCTCGATCAATGGAAGTATTTTCGGAATGGTAAATATACCTTAGATAAGGCTTGTTATTTTAATTATTTAACGAATAATACTGGAATAACTTAAGAATGTAGTGGCCTCAATCATCTGTTTTCAGAAACGTGTTTCAAAAGTTCAACTTCAACAGAATATTTAGTAGGTAAAACAAGCAGGAAGAGAAAAGCAATTAAATTTGGAAACCTCGAATTAATTAACTAATTAATTAATTTTATGTTATAAATATTTCTGTGTGTTTGAGAACTACATTTGGGTCTGCATTTACTCTACCTTGAATCCACACTCGATTTTTTGAAGCTACAGTTGATAGTCAAAGCTGAACATGACTCTTTGATATGCGTTTCTATATCTTCTTGAATGAGGTCAGCGATTTCACAGCCGTGAGGACAGACAATGGGAGTTCTCCTCCATTATTCTAAAAACAGAAGAGCGTTACAAATGTGTTTTCAGGTCTAGAAAACTGCCTTATAGACCACGAAAATTATGAACGAAAAAGTTGCCAATAATATATCTTTGATTTGAGAAAGTCTATATTATTTTTTTTCTTTTCTAGTGGAAATATTATACCTAGCCATTATATCACCATCAGGGTAAGAAGAAAAGTAAATTTTAAACACAATATTTAATTTTTAAATTAAAAATGTCCGTTTTTAAAACTTTGAAATTAAAAATTTAAATAGAATTTGAAATTAAAAACTTCCTCTGCTTTTGTTTTTGAATTTAAATAAAACAGTCTAAAAATGAACCTCAAAATCAATTATATACAACCTTTCTTAGAAGACTTTGAGAGGCAAGATAACTATTTAGAACAATCTATATAATAGACAAATAAGATTAATTTTCAGATAATGTAAGTAATTACCAAACTAGTGTAACCATTCAAGCCCTGTAGAATTGTCAAGAACTTAGGATAAACTCTATGGCAAGTTCTGCATTTGACTGACCCTAGACAAATATAGGAATATAAAATAATTCCAAACGATCTAAAGAACGTATATAAAATATTATAGGCAGCACAATACCACTGCCGAAGAAAAGAACGATGTTGGCAAAATGTGTTTTTTATTTTTTTTTTTTTTTTTTTTTTTTTTTTAGACCCGGGCACTTCGTACCGAAGGAGTTGTCTTAGAAACTCAAGAAGAGCTCATTCAATTGTAATTTGAAAGGGCTAGTGCCGTTATTAATAGTCGAAAGTGATTGGAGGGCAGCCAACCCCCCCCCTTTCACGCCCATTATTCACCCAAACACACCCCATCAAAATTTTGAGATACCCATTTTGTTCAGTGTAGCTGAAAGATCCGGAAATTCCGTTTTTGAAGACGACCCCCCCCCCCACAACCCTTAGGGCAAGCATTGTAAGTTATGCCCTGGGAGCATATACGGTTTTTATAGATAGGGTAGTCGTATAAGCTTTGGAGGGGGCTCATTAGATCGTTAATCAAAAGTTGTAGTGCTCTTTTTAGGAGTAACAGTGATTGGAGGGCGGCTAAGCCCCTCCCCCACACAAACGTCGTATTTTCCTGATATGCATCCAATTGAAATTTCGAGACAGCCATTTTATTCAAAATAGTCCAAAGTTCATATAACAAGGCTTTTGGAGTTGAAACAAACCCCCCAAACCTGGGGGTAAGGGTTGTAACTTCTGCCCCGGGGGCATCTAAGGTTTTTATGGAAGGGATAATTGTACAAACTTTAGAGGAGTCTCATTTGGTTGAAAATTGGAAGTTCCGGTTCTCTTTTAAGCGTCAAGAGATAATGTAGGGCAACTAGCCCCCCCCCCCTTCGACTACCCCTCTTTTCGCCAAAAGGATCTGATTAAAATTGTGAGATAGCCATTTTGTTTAAAATAGTCGAAAGAAAATAAAAATTGCCTCTAGGGTTGGCACATCCCCACAGAGCCCTTGGGCAAGGGTTGTACCTTATGCCCTGGGAGCATCTAAGGTTTTAATGGAATGGCTGGTCGTATAAACTTCAAATGCAGCTCTTCTGATTTGAAGTTAAAAGTTATAGTGCCCTTTTTAAGAGTTCAAAGGGATTTGAGAGCAACAAGCCCCCCTACCTACACGCCCATCATTTCCCCAAAAACATCCAACCATAATTTTGATAGAGCAATTTTGTTCATCGTAGTTGAAGGGTCTGGAAATTAGGTCTTTGAGGATGACAACCACCCCAAAGCTCTCAAGGTTTGGTTTATAAGTTATACCCTGGGGGCGTATGATGTTTTTATGGAAAGGGTGATCAAATATACTTTGAAGGGGTCTCATTGGATTGGTAATCAGAAGTTTCAGTGCCCTTTTTAAGAGTCAAAGTGATCAGAGTATAGCTACTCCACCCTCTCCCACACGTCATGTTTTCCCGAAATACATCCAATAGAAATTTTGAGACAACTATTATATTCAAAATAGTCCAAAGATCATATAAAAATGCTTTTGGGGTTGTTACAAACCACCAGAGTCTGGGAGCAAGGGTTGTAAGTTATGCCTCAGGGTTATTTAAGGCTTATGGATGAGATGTTTATTTAAACTTTAGAGGTGGCTCATTTGGTTGAAAATTGGAAGTTCTATTTCTATTTTAAGAGTCAAAAGTGAAGGAGGTCAATCAGCCCTCCCTTCTAACTACCCCTCTTTTCATGAAACGCATCTGATTGAAATTGCTAGATATCCATTCAAAACAAAATAGTCGAAAGAACATATAACAATGCCTCCATGGTTGATACTACCCACCCCCCCACAGCCCTGGAGAAAGGGTTATAAGTTATGCTCTAGGGGCATATAAGGTTTTTATGGAATTGGTATTCCTATAAACTTCAGATGGGGCTCATTGATTTGAAATCAGAAGTTATAGTGCCCTTTTCAAGAGTCAAAAGTGATTTGAGAGCAACCAGCCCCCTCTCCTCGCCCATCATTCCCCAAAAACAAACATCCAAACAAAGCTTTGAGACGTCTATTTTTTCAGCATCGTTGAAAGGTTCAGTAACTATACGTTCGGAGGTGTCACCATCCCCCCCTCAAGGGCTCAGGGCAACGCTGTAAGTTAGGCAATTTGGTCATTGTATACACATAGTATATGTTATGTGCAAATATTGACCATAAAGGCAACACTTGCACGCTACTACTACTACGATAACTATAACTAAAACTACTACTTCTGAAGTGGGTACTACTAAGGTTGATGATACTGAAATAAAATTCTGAGGAAATGCTGAGGGGAAAGTTGAACCAAATCAAAGCACATTATGTGCATAAAGATTGCTAATAAGATGGGCCAAATCTCAAATCGAACAGAAATTAACATTGATTTCAGTTAATTATTGATGCTGATTTTTGGTAGCTCTAAGCTTGGTAGATTGTTTGATTCTATTTTTGCCCATTTTTGTTTTAATAAAATTCTTTACTTTTTCTTGAAAAACTTATTTTGAGAAAAACATTTTTAAATTAATAAGAAATAACAAAGCACTATTTTATGAAGTTAAGTACTATAAAAACCTATTCAGAAATGACAAAAATTATTTCAGTCAAGTTTAGATGCTTAAAAAAAAAAAAATTATTTAGTCCATGTAAAACACTTTTCCTTGGTTACCAAAAAATAAAAGAAGGCTTTGAATTTTCTGAACGTTACAAAGAATTGGTAAGAAAATACTGAGAATTTAGCGAGGACTAAGGCCAAAAGATAGTGACGGTTTTTCTCCGAAACCACCAATTTTTTTCCAAAAATGTGTCGAATGATTCGGTGTTTAATAACAACACTTTTAAATAGTTAATGTGATTTAAAATATCCTTATTCGGTCACGATTGAAGCAAACCTGGTTATTTTCAAGGATAACTAACAAAAAAATTAATAGAATTTGGGCTTAACAACACCAGAGAGAAAAAAAGGACTTACCAAAAATTCTTTTGAGCCACCTACTGGTTCCTCAGTTGCCACAGTGGCTTTGTTTAAACATTCTGGTGCAGTTGTTAATAGAATGTTGTCAGTATGGTCTTGCAATGCATCCATGGTGATAGGTGATTCTGCCATGCCTTGATGTTCAATATGAGGTATTTCAGGGACTATGGCGTCTTGAAGATTTTCAGAAGCAACAACAGGTTCATCCAAGGTTCCCGTTGGGCTTGCTGTTACAGCAAAATCTACTGTATCAGTCGGTATTTCAGCAGACGAACGAGGGGAAACATCGAGCTGGGCAGAAGGTTTCTGCAGTTCAATTGGTCCACCAGTGTTTACGTAGGACTCACATCCAACCAAATTTTGATTTTCCGTTGAAACCTTAGTAGCATCGATTGTATTCTCCTTTGTATTTGCAGCTAGAACGGAGTTAGTAGCCAGAATTGCAACAAAGTTTTCAAGTTTTTCTTCTATTTTGTCTAATAGAGTGACCGACCTCTCAAGAAGGTCCCTTTTAAACTGAAATACAGAAATAACCCTTAAAAGAAAGCAATATATAGTAGCCATATAGGCCTACACATAACATTTCAGAAAAACCCTTGAATAAGAATAAATATAAAATACTTAACGCGTGATATCCTACCAATACAGTCATTAAAATTAGTCTACCCTTGACTTCAGAAATAGTATTTAAAAACCAGCGCATCTACGCTTTTAGAGAGGGCGGGCCAAACAGAATCAAGTTATTTGATAATTTTACCAAGAGCGGAAAAGTATGCCTTTGGAAACGGCCCATACCCGAAGACAACTCCCCATCCCTCCCACTAGACTGCAGCTGACCATAAATAAAAACTTGCCCCACTACAAAACAAATGTTTCATAAATTTGTGTCTTTGTTCATGAATTATTCATATTATTCATGAACCTTATATTCCTTTGCTTCTTTAAAAACTGTTTTTAAAAAAATTACAAATTACAAGATGGCCTAAGCAATGCTCAAAATACGAAATTTTATGTATATTAGCGAGAAATTAATGCATATAGTCTAGTATTTTAGCGGATAGTTATTGGCTATTGAAGAAAAAAACTTTGCATTAGTTTTGAAAATGTGGGGTTTTCGTGGGTGACGAAGTATCTTTGCGGAGAATTCTAGTGTAGTATTTTATACAATTAATTGTGACAAAACCAATCCATGCAGCAAGGGCAAAGAGCACTAAGAAAATATCCCAAGTAATGATAATAAGGACAAAAACATTTGCGTATAGAATGCTTGCGAAAGCGACAATTACAGCGAGTCAACAACAAAAGTGAAGAACAAAGAAACAAGTAGTTACGGGTAGTCAAAAGGGCGTAGTTCAAGAATGACTAAGTATATTAATTTAGAACTTTCAGAAAATGATAAGCGAAATGATCAATTGACCAAAAAAGCAACAATTACACGCTCATAAAGGCAAAACTCGGTAATGAAGGTAATAATAATTAACAAAATATTGTCAAATTAAGCCCAATACAAAATATATAATCAACAGAAACGTGTCGGCAAAAATTAGAGCTAGAGCTAATTCTCTTTCGAATACGAAATGCAAAGAAAGCCTAAAACCCTTCAAAAATAATACCTTTGACTTTGAACATAAAGTGCGCTCTGGCACACAAAATATTCGGAGAAAAAGGTTTGAAGTGATTGCTTGATCAAGACGCTAGTAGATTTTTAAAGAAATTACGAGGTGATGAGTAAATTTTCTCAGACTATTTGAACAAGTTGAAATAGATCCAAAAGCAATCACACTTATTTTGAATATACTGGAAAAAAACAAAACTAATAACAACAACAAAACAAGATTTTACTATAAGACCCCCTGGGACATTTATTAGAATCACTTTTGTTTTATTAAGTTGTGCTTATTACAAATTGAC
Organism: Artemia sp. Qi Xiang Cuo; assembly: GCF_049724085.1. Lineage (NCBI taxonomy): Eukaryota > Metazoa > Arthropoda > Branchiopoda > Anostraca > Artemiidae > Artemia > Artemia sp. Qi Xiang Cuo. Next base: position 65,109,449 of record NC_142803.1, on the reverse strand, counting down.
TGCCTTTTTAGAACATATTAGATTGGGATTAACATTTTGAACTCCTTGAATTATTTCAAAGGCTTCGAGTAAACTTCCACTTTTCCTGTTTATTTGAGTTGAAAGACTCAACTTTTCAAGTTCAAAGTTTACTAAATAGGTTGTAATTATTTTTACACCTAAAAATATTGAAGAGGATTGGTTTAAATTTAAGGTTTTTGATTTTTATTCCAATCATTGGAATCGTCTTATCAGGATAACTTTTGCAATAAAAAATTGTACACATGAATACTTAAAGCAAGAAATAGAGAAGCCATTTGTTTGTTTGAATTTGATGATGATCATAATTTGTTTATACATTAATTACCTTAATTTGCACTTCGGAACAAATTATGCTCCATCTTGATGTGTTAATTCCTCCATACTTGATGATGTGAATGATTAAACATCAAATGCATCCCACTGGTATTTCCATGGAACACTATTCCATTTGACATCTAATAATTTCTTTAAAGCTTCATCATTAGGTACTGAGACTGTTGTATTTGAGAGGCTATTCCAGTGGTTTACTACACGGGAGGAGAAAAATTTGTTGTCGGTGTCGAGTTTTTACAGATGGCTTGAACAGCTTCTTTGAATGTCCCCTCCTGTCAGTGCCTATATTAAGGGAAATTAGCAAATGAATTGGGGGGACGGAAGAGTTTCTTGTAAAGTAAGCTTATATGTCATAATAATATCAGCTCTTCGTCGTCGGTAAACCAGTATAGATAATTTCAGCTTCTTGAAATGTTCATCATAAGGCTTGTCTCTCGTCTTAAATACTGCCTTTGTGGATCTCCTTTGTACCCCTTCCAGAAGCTGTAGGTGGCCCCTGTATCCTGGTGATGCTATGTATATTCCAAAATCAAGCACTTGTCTGAGAGGGGCTTGTACAACCGCACAAAAACATAGAGAAACCTCCTGGGTATATTTTTTTTTCAAGAGTTTGCATGACACTCAGTCTTCCTGCAGTTTGAATAGAATTTACACTAGTTGTCAACAACGATTCCAAGATCCCTTTCTTCCTCCACACTTTGCAGCTCTTGAATGTTTTTTTCGGCTGAATTGACCATAGTATGCTTGAAACCTGGGTTGAACTTGCCAAAATGAATAACACTACATTTTTCAATATTGAAGTTCACGTGCCTTGTAAGATAAGATATGATTTATTGCTAAAAAACGGCTATCACAAGCCTAAATGGGTCAAATTCGCACTTTTGCGTCAATAAAGCGAAAAAAAAACAACGAAAAACAAAGAGACGAACAACAGCAGAAAACTATAAAAGGGTCAATGTCAAATACATAAAAATGTTAAAAACAAATTAAACTCACAAAATTAGAAGATCAATGCCAAATCAGCAAAAATGTCAAAATAACAAAAACTCGAAAAATTTAAAAGGGGATTAACAAATTAAAACAAAAACATAAGTTAGGTATGTGGACTAAAAAATAAAAACCTCAAAATGAATATTAAAATTGAAAATTTTGAGATAAAAAGGGAGTGAGGGGGAGGGAAGACTGCGGAGACTGGCTAGGCGATCATGAGAGTCATTCAACTCAAACAAAAGAGATTTGCTTGTAGTGAATCATAACTGACTGCACCAAACAACTTTGAGTCATCAGCATAGAGAGTTAGATGATTTGTAGTTAATTGAAAAATATAATTGAAAAATATCATTTATTCAAACTATATAGATATTGAATAGAGTAGGTCCTAATACAGTATCCTGCAGGACACTAGTAGTGACTCCACATCTCTCAGAGAGGATCAATTCTCCTTTATTAGCAAAAAGCCTCACTCTCTGTGTTCTATCAGTAAGAAAAGCTGAGTACCAGCCCACAAGGTCTCCATTTATTTTACATGAGATGAGTTTCATGTTCAAGTCTAGATGTGGAGCTTTGTCAAAATGTTTTTGCAGGGTCAAGAAACGAGATATCTATCAGAAAGCCCTGATCAATCAGATCTGTTATAACATGATAAGTCTCCAGAAAATTAATTCTGGTTGAAAACCATGTTGGCTAGGCGATAGTAAACCCATTAAGTTTGAGATGCTTCATGAGAGAGTCATTTACCATTCTTTCCAGGATTTTAGCAACAGTAGAAGTCATACATGTGGGACGGTAGTTTTCTGTACTGGCTTTATTTCCCTTTTTGAACAAAGGAGTGATAAATGCTGTTTTCCAGTCTGTTGGCACTTCCTTGACACATAGGTAGTTTTGCAAGAATCGGGAGAGTGGCTTGGCAATGTCTTCAGCACCTTCTTTTAGAAGACGTCGATGTAACTTATCTGGCCCAACTGATTTGTTGACATATAGTCGTCTGAGGATATAGAAACTATGAATCTCAATGGGCTCCATTGGATGGTGGATTTGTGTGGGTTCAACATTGGGTAGGTCTGTATCTGATGTGCCATCATCATTAATTTGATAGATCCAAATCTAATCAACTCAAACAAAATAATTTAAGTGAACCCCGTTTTTCCACTTTTGCGTTAAACTACGTTTTTATTAAGAGCGTAAGTTTCATTCAAATGTGAAACTCTGAATGGAGTTATTATAGCGTTTGACACAAGTCCATTTCTTCACTGTATTTTAGGCATAAAATTTTCGGCCACAGCTAAAAGTGTCACCATCATTTTTTGTCGTAGAATAAAAGTGTCGTTATTTTTATCATCTTTTCATTGGTTCAGAATTTTTCTCACCAATGAGCAATTGGCTTTAAATCTCTTTTGAATTAAAATTGAGAAAGATTATAGTTTTACAATTTTGGGTGACATTAAAATACAAAATTCAAAATAGAGTTTCAAGAATTTGCAAAAGAAATACAATTTTTTTGCTACAGAGATATAACGGCCAGTAATGTATATTCACTGCATACATTTATGTATTTGCACCTGTTTTTTTATTTAAAGTTAGTTGTGTGATATCTTAAATTATTCCAACTAGAAACCAAAAACAATACCTTAGAATTATATTTGGTTGCAGAGGCAGGTATAATTTCAGCCCAAATATTCAGAAAAGCTATTTATTAATTTCTTGATGAAAATCAAGATTTAATTTCTAGAAGCAGAATCCCCTTCCCCCTGCCTAAACCAAAAAACTATCTAAGGATTGTAGTTAAGAGGACTCTATTGTTTTAGTTTTGCCTCAAAAGGGTCAATCTATTTCAAACCAGCTAACTTTAAGAAATATTTAGCTAAGATGTAGTTTACAGGGAAGAAACTTTTATTTTAAGATTTAGCTTCTATTTCTTCTTTATAAACCACATGTGCCACAGAGTTCCATCCCTTTGGCAGAGTTTTGCCGCTCTTGGCACGCAAGACCATAGTTACGTCATTTCTTATCGTGAAATTCGGCAATCCCTCAGAATAATGAAAACACATTCATAATTGTTAATTTAAATTAAAAAACAAGATATATTTTTTAACCCTAGGCACCGAATACTGGAAGAGCAGACTTGTGCAATACTGTATCTTCATTTGAGATGGTTTCCTGAACGAATTAGAATATCCCTAAAACCCATCTAATGCTTCCTCAATAGAAGGGCAGAAAAAATAATGAAAGAGGGAAAATGAAAGCGAAGTAAAAGAGGAAAAGCGGGATTGCCGAGAGGGAAATAAAAGAGGGAAAAAACATGATTAATATAATCAAACCTGATGGATATCATCAATTACCATTTAAAAGCAAAACTTTTTTTTTATTTATAACTGTGTCAATCTGCATCACATTTACAATGTCTGTAACTGCATTTAGAGAATAAAAGAAAACGTATTATTTAAAACAAAAATTATTCTCATTTTTCAACAGACAAGTGAAAGAAAATGAATCGAAGAATAAAAAATATCCAGAAAAGGGAGAGAAGTGCTTCCAATTTAGACAACAAAACTAAATGAACAACACACGATAAAATGATTGCCAAGTATCAGAACAAGAAGGGCAAAATGTAGGACGGACGAGACCTAGATTGGATATGATAACTTGTGGAACGAAACAATAAAAAATATACATCAGATTTTACTGCCCAGAAAGGTTATAGCAATGTACTTGACGTGTTTTTTAGGGTTGTTTTTTTTTTTTACTAGAAAACAAAGGAAGATAATTTTACTCACTGCTTCCATGTATTCCAGGAACCACTTTGGTGGGGTATCTGGATGAGCTCCACGTGTAACTCTGGCCTCTTTCTCTTGTGTGTCAACAAAACGTAGCAAATTAGCCTGATTTGTACTATCTCGAAGCTTACCAGTTTGGGATTGGACCTATAAAAGAAGTTATAAAGAAGAAAAAATAAATACAGATATGTTAATGTGACAAATTTGAAATATATTCATCTTAATTTAAAGAGAAACTGATTTTGTAGTTTTGCATGCAAAATCTATCCTCACTTAAACTAATAATAAAAGTAAGATAGATGTGATGCAATGGGTTGGCACAAATTGATATATTTGAAAAGGCTCCAGTTGCTTCCACACAACCTTCATTAGAACCACTGTCCAGGGTCGTCAGCAAGACGATGTGGCATTACCAACTGAGTCTAATGATATTTTAGCTGAGGGATGCATCCAATATCATATGAATTTTGCTGAAGCGAATTTAGGAGAATACTTTTTGGGAAAGTCTGAGTAGCTGATTAGTATTTAATTTTAAAATAAATGATAACACTTGTGTTAGTTGGAAAAATTTCATTCAGCACTTTAAAATGAATAGAAAATAAATGCATTGAACTATCTTAGTGAATGATTAATACCCGTAAATATTCTGATCAAGCAAAAGCTGAAAGCAGGTAAATTTTTTTTCCAATTTAGAAAGGTATCTGCATTTATTTATAGTTTAATTTTCATCTACTCACGGTCATAGATAACAAAAGAATTTTTTTTTAAATAAGCAATGATCTATTAAATTGTTTATTTTTTTGTTGTTACCTCAAAAATTCTCAATTAATTATAATTAACAGATATGAAAATAATCTGAATGGCACAGAAGTAAATGCTAATATAAAGAATTTTTCCTTAGTGTCTATAGGAATTAACAATCTTATTATTTATATAAAAAGAGTTGTTTAATCATAACTGAGGCCCAATTATTGATGCTAGTTTACTGATAAAACACTGATAATGACAAAAGAAGAGTTATTCTCAAATAGCTTACTTTTTCAGTCGCTATTTGATATAGTTTTCGCTAGATGATCGTTCGAGTCAGGTTTACTTTTCATTGGACATTTGTGACTGGAACTTTTTTTTTTCATTCAGACACAGCTTATCAAGACTATCCCTTTTAGATAATTCAGACACGTAATACAGAAATTTTGTTGAACACAACTTAATCATGACTGGCAAAAATGCAGTCGCAACTACCCTCACAGGGTTTGACATATTTAGAAATAAATTTGTTATTAGACTAACATTATGTCAAGTTTGCCTTTATTTAGTTTTTAGTTGTGTCTGAAAACTAAATCCTTTATTTTTATTTCAGATTTCACCCACTGTTCAGATCTTCTGTATTCCGCTCAGATTCATATTGAACTACACTAATACTACAACAAACTTCACTACCCTAATACTACACTACAACACTATACTACATTGATACAACAAACTACACAACAACACTACACTACACTAATACTACAACAAACAACTCACTGCAGCACCAAGACGCCTAAGGCCACTCAAGCCACAAACGCTCTTCCTCCATTCCAACCTATTCAAAGAAACCCTCTTTACATCCTTCCAAGAAACTCCTATTTCCCTTAAATCTTTTCTTACGACATCCTCCCATCCCATTCTGCAACCGCCTGTTTTTTGTTTGGCCCTAGACGATTGGCCAATAAGGAAAATCTTTGGCAGTCTCTAATCATTAATCTGCAGAACGTGTCTTCGCCATCTCAACTATTCTCTAACTATAGCCCAAAACGTGGAATTGAGCCATATTTATGTACAACCTACTGTTTGAGATACGGCTAGTCAGTGGGGTAACCAAATTAGTCCATTGGTAACCAATGGTTTGGTAACCAAACCATTGGTTACCATTTAGCAAACCCTCCTCCGTTTTTGGAGTGCACATGCTTCAGCATTTCAGCATGGCATTGACCAATGGCATGCTGAAATTTCTAATCTTCCAATCTCGGTTCGCACACATGTCCTCTTATTCTTCCAACTATGAAAAACAAAATTTCAACCGTGAAAAAAAAACCTGGGTCTTGGCTATTCTACTTTTAAAATATTCACTTTACCCAATATGTTTGCTAATAATACTGCCTAGGTAAGTGAAGCTGTCAACTCGATCGGTTTTCTCGTTACCCAGCATCGCCATCACCTATTCCTTGTCTTAACAACTTGATATTCTTAACATAAATTTTTAAACCTATTTTCTTGAACCCATAACTCACAAAAACTCTAAAATTTCTTTATTTTGGGAACATTTTTGCTTAGGATGCTTAAATCATCAGCATGATCCTAAATAAGTAAAAGCGTAATGAAAACATCTTCTTTTTGTTTTGTTTTTTCGGCCCATAATTTCTTTTCTTCTTTAGAACTTGCCTACGTGGACTACTAAAATAATGTGTTTTGATCTATAGAGTTCTTTACTTTTCTTTGAAAAACTTATTTTGTGGAAAAGTTTTTTAAATTATTTTCTGTTCATTTTATATTGACACAGTCTTTTCAGGGGAAAAGAACATAACACTTTAGATCTTTTCATTTTTCAAGACTTTTTAGTTTGGCCTGCTATTTGTATGCTGGAGAAAAATTTTCAGCAATTTTTAACAACATACACACTTTTAAAAATCTGGACACAAATAGTACTGTTTAATTTAGTTTCATACCTCCTCTAGTTGACCTGAAATGAAAAACTTGATACCATTCGCAAAACAAATCTCTTTACTTTCTTTGATAGCTTGGATACATATACGCTATTTTGATTCGATTAAATTTTAAAAGCAGAAATGGGAGGGTTGGCGTGGGAGGGTGGGAGTGGGAGGGATTAGTTGCCCTCGAATCACTTTTGACTATTAAAAAGGGCATCAGCCCTTTCTATTTTCAATCGAATGAGCCCTTTTCGAAGTTCCCACGACAACTCCTTCGATACGAAGTGCCCTGGTGTAAACAACAACAACAACAAAATAAATTATACATTATACCCACTTCGATCTTTACTTTAAAAATGTCAAGCCTTCCAATAACTTTCGACTTTCAAAAAGGGCACTAGGCCTTTCGATTTACAATCGAATGAGCCCTTTTGAAAACGACAACGCTTTCTATAAACACCTTATATGCCCCCAAGGCATCAATTAAAACCCTTATCCTAAGGTCTATTAGGTTGGTTGTCATCCTCTAAGACCAAATTTCTAGAACTTTCAACTACGTTAAACAACATGGCTATCTCAGAATTTTGATTGGATGTGTTTGGGGAAGTGGTGGGCGTGAGAGGGGTGTTAGTCGCCTACCAATCACTTTCGAACTAGTAAAAAGGGCACAAGCCACTCCAATTTAAATTTGAATGAGCGCTTTTCGAAGTCTCTACGACAACTTCGATACGAAGTTGTCGCAGGAAAAATTGCTCTAAAGGAAAAAATTAATAAATTATACATTATGCCAAGATCGTTCTTATATGCCCCCAGGGCATAACTTAAAACCCTTGCCCTGAGGGTTGTGGGGGAGTGTCCTCCTCAATACTTCGTCCCAATTTCTTGTCTCTTTCTCGAGTGTCCCCGTTCTTTACTTAGGCAGCGCGATCGTGCTGCCTATGATTTATACAACAGCTTTCTATATAAACTTTATAGCCCCCAGGCCGTAACTTACAACCTGCACTCAGGGCTCTGAGGGGGTTATCATCCTAAAAGACCTAATTTTCAGAACGTTCAACTACATTGAACAAAATGGATATCTCAAAATTTTGATTGGATGTGTTCTGGAAAAAGGTGGTCGTGAGAAGGGCGTTAGTCGCTATCCAATCACTTTCAACCATTATAAAGGCACTAGCCCTTTCAATTTCCAATTGAATGAGCCCTTTTGAAGTTTCTACGACAACGCTTTCAATAAATCTTTATATGACCCAGGGCATAACTTACAAACCTTGTCCTGAGGGCTGTAGAGGAAGGGGTTATCACCCTTAAAGGCCTGATTTCCAAAATTTTCAACTACATTGAATAAAATGTCTATCTAAAAAATTTGATTGGATGGGTTTGGGGAAATTTTTAGCGTGAGAGGGGGGTTAGTTGCCCACAAATCACTTTTGACTATTAAAAAGGGTACTAGCCCTTTGAATGTCAAATCGAATTTGCCCTTTTTCAAGTTTCTACGACAAAGATTTCAATAAAAACCTTATATGCCCCCAGGGCATAACTTATAATCTTGCCCCGAGGGACGTGGGGGATTTTCCTCCTCAAAAACATATTTTCTATCTGGAAATCAATTACGCTGAACAGAATGGCTATCTCAAAATTTTGATTGGATGTGTTTGGGGAAATGATGGGCGTGGGGGGGGGGAGGGTTAGTTGCCCTCAAATCACTTTCGACTATTAAAGGGCGCTAGCCCTTTGAATTTCCAATCGAATAAGCTTTTTTCGAAGTTTCTATGACAACACCTTCTATAAAAAAACCTTATATGCCCTTAGGGCATAATTTAAAACCCTTGCCCTGAGGGTTGTGAGGGAGTGTCCTCCTCAAAAAACATATTTTCTATCTGGAACTCAATTACGCTGAACAAAATGGCTATCTCAAAATTTTGATTGGATATGTTTGGGGGGAATGATGGGCGTGGGGGGGGGGCTAGTTACCCTTCAACCACTTTCGACTATTTAAAGGGGTACTAGCCCTTCAAATTTCCAATCGAATGAGCCTGTTTTGAAGTTTTCTACGACAACGCCTTCTATAAAAACCTTATATGTCCCCAGGGAATAACTTAAAACCCGAGGGTTGTGGGGGGGGGGGGTGTCCTCCTCAAAAACATATTTTCTACCTTGAAATCAACTACACTGAACAAAATGGCTATCTCAAAATTTTGATTGGATGTGTTTGGGGGAATGATGGGCGTGGGGGGGCTAGATACCCTACAATCACTTTCGAATATTAGAAAGGGCACTAGAACTCTCAATTTCCATTCGAATGAGCCCTTTTTGAAGTTTCTACGACGACCACTTCCATATGAAGTGCCCTGCTCTAAAGGAAAAAAATAATACATAGTACATTGTGCCAACATCGTTCTTCAGCTGTCCTCTGCCAAAACCAAGTATCTACAAAAAATTCGATTTTGAGCTAAGGATGAACCTCCCCTAATCTTAACCCGGCGAATCCAGTCGTGAAGTCTGAATTTTTCTATTTGCTATAGTTGCTGAAATACCACCTAGTATCTACATTGATAAAAACGTATTTTACCGGTTTTGCACAGCCAAAACTTAGTATGCACATACTTCAACTGTAAAACCTAGTATCTACATCCAGCAGGAAAATGGGTGGCAAAACCTAGTATCTGCGGCAAAAATCGAACAGACGAAACCAAGCATCTACTAGTTTCGCGAAACAACAGCAAAATTTCATCATGATACTCGCTTTCTTCTGTTTACTATTTGGAAAGAACAGCAACGAAGTCTGAAGAATAATGAAGGGATATTAGTAATAGCAGAGGAGAATTACTTGCAAGACTCGCAGTGCAATAGCTTTCTTCCATTCAGTATTTCTTGAGATATTTCAAGATATTGAACCTGTGAAGCACATTGAACCATCGTAGCCCTCCTGTAGTAGACCAGACCTTGGTAAAAAGAGTGTGCTAACTTGCATCAGCTCAGATATAGGAAGAGGAGTGTTACCAAGACTTTTGGTCTTGGGTATCTCATGGGGTCGTGGGTACTGCAATCTCATCCCTAAGGAGTAAAAACAACTTTGTCGAGTTAATCCTACAAAACGACTGGTTTCAGATTCTATCTCCAGATTCGGTTTGTTTGTTTACACCACAGTATATAAATTATAGGCAGTATGATCTTTCCCTATCTCACCCATTATAAAGACCCGGACCGAGGCACGAGTGCTCCAGAGAACGTAGAAACATAAGCGACATTAGATCTTTTCACGGGTAGACAAGTCAGATTTCTCTTGAACGCGAAATTTGGCTTCAAAGTTGGAACACTAAATTTTGTAGAAACTAATTTTGAATTAATTTATTCCAATACTTATATGAAAATCGGTAATTAATAGTGCAATGTTATCATTCGATGTTTTTAGGAATTTAAAGTAGGTTTCGAAGTCTCAGGTTGGTTTCAAAGGCATTTTGAGATAGTTTCTGCCAAAATAAGTGTTCCAGGGTAATTGGACCGCTGATGGCAGATCAAATAAGAGGAGCTGTTTGTACGCGCTAATGCAAGAAGAAGTGGGAGGAGCTGTTTGTTCGCACCGAGAATTCAGAGCTTACTGCTATTAACTTACTGCTATTATCTTTATACTGTGGTTTACACTTTGTGGGTTACTCAAAGATTTCTGTGATAGATCTGTACTATGCTCAAGTAAGGTCTTACTCTTTTCATTAGCTGGAGAATTTCTGAAAAATCTCACCATATGTCACAATATTTGCCCTCCTGCGCAACATTTGTATCCCAAGCCTGAAAGGATTGAATCCTGTCGGCAAAGTTTTTTGGCAGTTTCAAAAAGGTTAAGAACTCAAGAAAACAATGATGTTGAGTTTTTACAATTGGAGGTGCTGGCTCACTTCAGTCTGTAGGAATTTTCGCCAAAAACTATGAATCCAGTACAAAAAAAATTTGCAATAGAAAATGGAAAAAAAAATTATGTATTTCCTATTTCAGGTTTGGCCAAGCAGCTGCAGGCAGTGATGCAGTAGTCGGACAACCTATTGCTGTAAGAAGCGCAGCTGAGCAGACGACTGCTTACGAAGATACCCAGATTGACAAAGACCCTTCTGTTAATGAGTCTGAACTTCTAGTGTTTCATGAATTGCAACCATTATTCACTGATGATGTCTTTGAACTAGAGCCATTTGTGCCATTTGACATGCCATACAGTACACTGACTGAAACTCTTGTAGCTAATAAACAGATCAGTGATAGTGAAGTTTTGAGGAATGCCAGTAGTTCTGAGGAAAACAGAGCAAATTATTGTGCTGGAAGAGATCAGCTGAAAGGAAACAGTCAACACATACGAGAACAGAGAAATACGAAAGCAGGAATTGTGTCAGTAAATGCTAACACAAATCATAAAATAAGTCATACTGAACAACAAGAAAATGCGAATACGGAGCATCCTAGAAGAAAAAGAAACAGAAGTGAAGAGGCAAAAAAAAGAAAATACTAAGTGCAAGCATCCTTTTATTGAAAACTACTGTGAAATTATATGTAAAAAGAAATGTAAAGCGCTTGACATTGGGACCAGAAAGGAAATCTGGGAAAGTTTTTGGAAAGAAGGCTATGCATCAAGAAACAAATTTCTGGCCGGCTGTGTGAGGCAGGAGTGCATAAGAAGAGCAATATTCCTTAGTCGTCTTGTTGTCTTCAATGAAACATTTGCCCGTGTCGACCAGTATGATGCAGCGTCTGTAAGAAAAGGCCGTTCTTTTTGTGTGCTGTGGCAGGAAGCTTTGAGGGGCAGGGGTGCCAAAAAAATAGTGGATTCGGTTTATACTGTAGTTACAGCAGAGAGGGATGTCCAGGAATTCATATTCTAGATGGACAATTTTTCCAGTCAGAAATAAGAACTGGGTACTTTATACTTCTCTTGTGATGATGGTTAACATAGAAGAAGGGACCAAGAGAATAACGTTAAAGTATCTGACAAAAGGGCACACGCACAATGCAGCAGACGGCATACACGGCAACATTGGAACGAAAATGAGAAAAAAGGGGGAAATGCTATGACTTTCCTGACTGTGTTGAGTAAATTGCAAACTGCAGGAAAGGAGTTTCTGCAATAGAGTTGAAGAATTTCAGGGATTGGAAATCCAAGAAAAGAGTCCCTGGTAAAAGGGATTCACCCCTACCAAATTAAATTCATCCAAGATTTTGACAGAGAGGAATAGCAATGCTTGTTTCTTCAGAAGAAATTCAATATCAAGCAGCTTCCCGAACCCAACTCTGTTCCGAGGGGTATTCAAAGCCAGAAAAAAGTTTCAATTGTTAACATACTGTGTCTGATGATGCCGGCAAATCGAAGGAAAATTTGGAAGGATCTTCCAGTTTCCGATGAAAGCTTAATTCTCATCGAGGATGAAGACGGCCCATATGAAGAATAAACCTCTCTGATAACCTATGGGTTCAGTTCTCCTTTCTTTTTATTCAAAGTAGCAGTTTATCTTCATTGTTACTTGAAGATCTTTTTTAAAATAAAATTTGGTGTAGATATTAGGTTTTGGCGGTGGAATACTCAGTTTATTAGCAAAATAAACCTCTGCCAAAACCTAGTATCTACATTTACTGAAGTTAAAAAAAAAAAAATTGAAAAAAAAATGCTTCAGCCTACTAAGCCGACTCCGGAATGCCTATTGACGAAGTTGTGTATCGTCATCAGCTATTCCAGCTTAGAAAATGAAAAAAATAACTATTTTACGATTTTCTCGGAAACTTGAAAAATGTAGATACTTGGTTTTGGCAGAGGACAGCCGATATACCCTCAAGGCATAATTTAAAACCGTTGCCCCGAGGGTTGTGGGGGAGTGTTCTCCTCAACAACATATTTTTTATCTGAAAATCAACTAAGCTGAACAAAATGGCTCTCTCAAAATTTTGATTGGATGTGTTTCAGGGAATGATGGGCGTGGGGGGGGGGCTAGTTGCCCTGCAATCCCTTCGACAATTAAAACGGGCACTAGCCACTCCAATTTCCTATTGAATGAGCCCTTTTCGAAGTTTCTACGACAACTCCTTCGATACGAAATGCCCGGCTGAAGAAAAAAAAAAAACACAGAAAAAACCACATTGTGCCCACATCGTTCTTTACTTAGGCAGCGCTAGCGCACTGCCTATGACAACCATGTAGTAACCCTGTACCTCTACGTTACATCCCTTTTAGTATTTTCCCATGTTATTTTTAGGTTTTTTTTTCATTCTTACACAATAAGCATCACAGTGATCCGAATTTAATACAATTTCCCCAAGTGTTCTGAATAATAGTGGAAATCAAACAGTTCGTGGTAACAAACTGTAAGTAAGGAGCGACCCGGCTCAATGGTAACCGAAACTCTAAAAAACGGAATTTTGATACCAATAGATACATCAAATCAAATCAAAAGAATCAGATTTTAATTCTGATTTCAAAAATATAAGTCATCAAGTTTGATCTTACCCATCAAAAGTTACGCGCCTGAGAAAAGTTGGCTGATTTTCGAAAAAAGGAGGGAAGACCCCCTAAAAGTTATAGAACCTTAATGAAAATCACACCATCATATTCAGCATTTCAGAGAACCCTACTGTAGAGGTTACAAGCGCCTATACACAAATGGGGAATTTTGCATTTTTTGCCAGAAGAAAGATCACGGATGCGTGTTTATTTTTTATTTATTTTTTTTTCCCAGGGGTGATCGTATCGACCCAGTGGTCCTAGAACATCGTGGGAGGGCTCATTGGAACGAAAATTAAAATTTCTAGTACCCTTTTTAAGTGACCAAAAAAAATGGAGGGCAACTAGGCCCCCTCCTACGCTAATTTTTTTCCCAAAGTCACCCGATCAAAATTTTGAGATAGCCATTTTGTTCAGCATGGTCGAAAATATTATAACTATGTCATTTAGGATGACTTAATCCCTCGAAGCCCCCAGGGGGAGGGCTGAAAGTTATGAACTTTACCCAATGTTAACATATAGTATTGATTATTGGGAAGTATACAGACGTTTTCAGGGGGAATTTTTTCTGGTAGTGGGGGTGGGGGTGGGTCGGTGGTTATATGGAAGGATCTTTTCATGAAGGAGGTTTTCATGGGGGAAGGGACATTACTATGAAGGGGGCGCTGGATTTCCCATCATTATTTAAAAAAAAAATCAGAAATTAAATATAAAAAAACAAATTTTTCAACTGAAAGTAAGGGGAGGTGAAATTAAGGGTGGTATTGACTAAGGGTAAATACGTAAAAAAAAACAAAAAAAAAAAACAAGCGATACGGCTCAATAGTAATCGAAACTTTTAAAAACGGAATTTTGATGTCAATAAATGTATCTATTGAATGGGCTTATAATGCTGATTCTAAATATATAAATTTTATTTAGTTTAGTATTACTCATCAAAGGCTACGAGCCTGAGAAAATTTACTCGATTTTTTAAAGAGGGGGGAAATATCCCCTACAAGTGAAAGAATTTTAATGAAAATCCCAACGTCAGATTCAGCGTATCAGAAAACCCTATTACATAGGTTTCAAGCTGATATCTGCAAAAATCTGCAACCATATCTGCAACTTATTTTTTGCTAGAAGAAAAATATACGAATATAGAACTTCGTTACGTAAGTTAATTTGTAAATTACGTCAAAACCAAATTTAGAGACAGCCATTTAGCAAAAGAAGAGTAAAATTTTTATGCAAATTTTGTTTACTTATTGAATGACGGTGAGCCAAAATAAAAGCTGCATTAACTAAAAAACTATCAGAAATTAAATAAAAATAAAAGTTTTTTAAACTGAAAGTAAGGAGCAACATTAAACCTTAAAACGAACAGAAATTATTCCGTATATGAAAGGGGCTGTCCCCTCCTCAACGCCTCGCTCTTTACGGTAAAGTTTGACTCTGTCTCACAACTTTATTTTTTAAAACAATAAAAAACTTTAGCATAAAGAGCGAGGCGTTGAGGAGGGGACAGCCCCTGTCATATACGGAATAATTTCTGTTTGTTTTAAGTTTTAATGTTGCTCCTTACTTTCAGTTTAAAAACTTTTTTTTTATTTAATATTGATAAAGCACAGGCTAATATTTTAACAATCTACCTCTTGGATGACATCAGAAGACTCTGCAGTATTAATTCGATGAACCTCCACATGACCTTCATTTGAACCACTGTTCTCGGTCGTAGGCAAGACACTGGCATTACCAACTGAGCCTGATGACGTTTTTGCTGAGGGGTGCAGCCAAAGATCATGCGAGTTTTCCTGAAGCCGATGTGGAAGAATGCTTTTTATCCCTGGTTCTCGATTTGTATCCGAAACTTCTTTAAGCTTGTGGTATTTTTTCTTCTGTTTCTTCCGTTTCTTTTTGTTAAGTTCTACCGTTTCAGATGTTTGTTCATTGGTTGCATCACAAGAAAAAAGAGTTATTAGAAAACTATCTTCGTCTAGCATTAACTAAAAACTGCATAGGAAACATGAATGATATCAATCGGAAGCGATATTCGTTGTAGTTATATTAATTTATGTATTTTATTCAATGAAGAAGAAAGACATAGACTTGTCGCAATAATGCGCATGATTTTCATATGCTTAGGAATTGTTCTCAACAAAGTACGAAATTTTGGAACAGATATTTGAAAAATATACACAGACATGGATAGTATTGATAGAACGTACGTAATAGAAAAATAAATTAGGCTACAAATATTTACTTTAGAGAAATTAAAATAAAAGTAGAGCAAACTTAAATAAAGTGAGTCTAATCCATGTATGGTCTATTTATCTTCCTTAGGTTTTAGTTTATACAACTCATATCCCTGTTTTTCCATTAAGGTTTTTAACGATATGAAAACCATTTCGACATTTTGTTGGCTGACTGCAACATTAACACTAACTAAATGGGACTAAAAAATGGGGGGAAAGAAAAAATAAGTGGTTTAAACGGATAATAATTGTTTTAATATGTCAGACTGCAATGAAAAATTTTTGCGATGAAGTTTTGTCTTTTGAATTCATGAAGTTTCATACAAACACAAAAGAAAAAAATAAAGCAAAAGAAAATGCTCATCGTAATGAAAATGCTCATCGTAATGCTCATCAAAAATGCTCATCATAATGTCTAGTTTTTTAAGAGTTTCAATCAGCTTACTCGTTTTTGAAACAAATGGTTTTAGAGGTTATTCTAGTGCAGTTCTGCATACAAAATAAAAAAAAAAGCAACTAGATTTGTCAAGTCACTATAACTTTTACGTAGCTATTTTGAAATTGTTTAGGTAGAATTTTGAGTTTTTCAGTTAAAAAAAAAAAATAATTTCTACCAACACGAAAGAAAAACCAAAAAAAAAAATATTCAAAAGGAAAAAAAACTTTGAAAACATATAAAATTGATCAAAGAAAACGTTTCGAGAAGAAAACGAAGGGTGACTTGATCCCTTGTGGTTATAGAGCTAACAGAATTCTTAAAAGCTACTAAACTTTCCAGCAATTCAAAGTGTTTTTCACAATAGGAGTGTTCTTTAAAATCCATAATTCAAATTAAAAAAGGTAATTACTCTAAGATCGTAATACGAAACTCCATATAAGAACAGAAAGGAGCAGTTTTTCAAATTAAATGGGGATACATTTAGGTACTCGTAAAGAGCTCGTTCCCCAAATTAAAACTGAATCCTTATACTAGGATAGTTAAGGAAAGTACTAAAAACATTACCAGATGTATTCAACAATATCATGCTTTTAAATGAATGAGCAGCGTTGATCAAAGCTATTTTTGAAGGGCTTCTTTCCAAAATGTGTCCTTCTCAGGAAATCAGAAAGAGCTTCATGTCAACGCGTTTGTCTTGTCACTTTGACTAACAAATGGCATTAGGAGCAAAAAATAAATAACCGAGTCAAACTCAAAACGAGCAGAAATCAAACAGTTCGTGGTAACGAACTGTAAGTAAGGAGCGACCTGGCTCAATGGTAACCGAAACTCTAAGAAACGGGAGTTTGATACCAATAGCTACATGAAAAGAATTGGATTTTAATGCTGATTTCAAATATATAAGTTTCAAGTTTAGTTTTACCCATCAAAAGTTACGCGCCTGAGAAAATTTGGCTGATTTTCGAAAAAGGGAGAAAGACCCCCTAAAAGCTATGTAAAATCACACCATATATAGAAATCACACATTAATGAAAATCACACCGTCAGATTCAGCGTATCAGAGAACCCTGCTGTAGAGGTTTTAAGCTTCGATCTGCAAAAATATGGAATTTTGTATTTTTTGCCAGAAGAAAGATCACGGATCCGGGTTATTTGTTTTTTTTTTTCCCAGGGGTGATGGTATCGACCCAGTGGTCCTAGAACATCGTGGGAGGGCTCATTCGAACGGAAATTAAAAGTTCTAGTGCCCTTTTTTAGTGACCAAAAAAATTGGAGGGCAACTAGGCCCCCTCCCACGCTAATTTTTTTCCCAGTCACCCGATCAAAATTTTGAGATAGCCATTTTGTTCAGCATGGTCGAAAATATAATAAAATGTCTTTTAGGATGACTTAATCCCCCAAAGTTACCGGGGGAAGGGCTGAAAGTTTTGAACTTTACCCAATGTTTACATATAGTACTGGTTATTGGGAAATATACAGACGTTTTCAAGGGGGATTTTTTTCTGGTAGTGGGGGGGGGGGGTCGGGGTTAAGGAGGAACTTTCCATAGAGGAATTTTTAATGAAGGGGGCGCCGGATTTCCCAGCATTATTTAAAAAAACGATCAGAAATTAAATAAAAAAATAAACAAGTTTTTAAAATGAAAGTAAGGAGCCATATCCAAACCTAAAATGAACAGAAATCATTAAGTATATGACTGGGTTCACCCCCTAGTCAATATCTCGCTCTTTAAGCCAAAGATTTTTTAGTACTTTCATAAGAGCTATTTATTCTAATTAACGGCCTTTGTGATAAAGGGGTCATTTTTAAAGAATTGGAACAAAATTAGAACTTTAGCGTAAAGAGTGAGGTATTGACTAGGGGAGCGAACCTCCTAATATAATTATTAACAACATATGTATATAGAAGTTCGTTACGTAAGTTAATTCGTAAGTTACGTATATTTATTACTAATAAAAACGGTCGTAAATTAATTTAAAAAACTTTCGAGAAACCCATTTAACCAAATAAAAGTAAAATTAATATGCAATTTTGTTTTATAATTATTTATGTACGGTGAGCCAAAATCGAAATCTCCATTAATTCAAAAACGATCAAAAATTAATTTAAAAATAAAACAATTTTTTTAACTGAAAGTAAGGAGCAACATTAAAACTTAAAACGAACAGAAATTATTACGTATATGAAAGGGGCTGTCCCCTACTCAACGTCTTGCTCTTTACGCTAAAGTTAGACTCTTTCTCACAACTCTATTTTTTTAAACAATAAAAAACTTTAGCGTAAAGAGCGAGGCGCTGAGGAGGGGGCATCCCCTTTCATATACGTAATAATTTCTGTTCGTTTTAAGTTTGAATGTTTCTCCTTACTTTCAGTTAAAAAAAAACTTGTTTTTTTTATTTAATTACAATCAATAACCTAGTCAAACTCATAAACGAGCAGAAATTAACATGAGTAGGGCTTAAAACTCCATCCCTTCCCAAGGACAGAACAAAATTCGCACTTTACTGAAAAAATATAAATGTTTTTAATTTATAACTTTAGTAAATCAAATAATATTAACATTTTGATTACTAAATTTCAGTATATGTATATTAAACTGACAATGCACATTCATTTGTATTTTTTCAGTAAAGTGCAAATTTTGTTCTGGCCTTGGGAAGGCATAGGGGTTTTGCGCCCAACTTATGTTAATTTCTGCTCGTTTTGAGTTTGACTCGGTTAATTATTGTAATTTCTGTTCGTTTTGGGTTTCATTTATTTATCGATGCGGATTTGTGGTAGTTTCACGCTTGGTAGATTATTTGATTTTATTTTTTGATTTTATTGTTTAAAAAAATAGAGTTGTGAGAAAGTCAAACTTTAGCGTAAAGAGCAAGACGTTGAGGAGGGGACAGCCCCTTTCATAAACGGAATAATTTCTGTTCGTTTTAAGTTTTAATGTCGCTCCTTACTTTCAGTTAAAAGAAACTTATTTTTTTATTTAATTTTTGAAAATTTTTGAATAAATGCAGGTTTTGATCTTGGGTCACAGTACATGAATAATTCAAACAAAATTTTAATATTAATTTATTTGTATTTGGTTAAATGGCTTTCTCAAAACTTGTTTCATTTTATTTACGAACGTTTTTATTAGTAATAAATATACGTAACTTACGAATTAACTTACGTAACGAACTTCTATATTCATATATTTGTAATACGTATAATAGGGGGTTTGCCCCTAGTCAATACCTTGCTCTTTAAGCGAAAGTTCGAATTTTGTTCCAATTCTTTAAAAATGACCGCTTAATCACAAAGGCCGTTAATTAGAATAAATATCTCTTATGAAAGTGCTAAAAAATCTCTCGCTTAAAGAGTGAGGTATTGACTACGGGGTGAACCCAATCATTTATGTAATATTTTCTGTTCGTTTAAAGTTTTGATGTTGCTGCTGTTGCAGTTGGAAAACTTGTTTTTTTATATTTAATTTCTGATCTTTTTTTAAATAATGCTGGGAAGTCCGGCGTCCCCTTCATAGCAATGCTCCTTCCCCCACGAAAACTTCCTTCAGGGAAAGATCCTCCCACATAACCCCCGAACCCCCCCTCCACTACCAGGAAAAATCTCCCCTCAAAACGTCTGTACTGTATACTTCCCAATAACCTTCCCAATACTATATGTAAACAGTGGGTAAAGTTCATAACTTTTAGCCCTCCTACCGGGAACTTCGGGGGATTAAGTCATTCTAAAAGACATACTTATAATATTTTCGAACATGCTGAAAAAAATGGCTATCTCAAAATTTTGATAAGGTGACTTTGGGAAAAAAATTAGCGTTGGATGGGGCCTAGTTGCCCTCCATTTTTTGTCACTTTAAAGGGCACTAGAACTTTTAATTGCCATTCCAATGAGCCCTCCCACGATATTCTAGGACCACTGGGTCGATACGATCACCCCTGGGGGAAAAAAAACAAAAAAAAACAAACAAAAAAACACGCACCCGTGATCTTTCTTCTGGCAAAAAATGCAAAATTCCACATTTTTGTAGATAGGAGCTTGAAACCTCTACAGTAGGGTTTTCTGATACGCGGAATATGATGGTGTGATTTTCTTTAAGGTTCTATAACGTTTAGGGGGTCTTTCCCCCTTTTTTCGAAAATCAGCCAAATTTTCTCAGGCGCGTAGCTTTTGATGGGTAGGATTAAACTTGATGAAACTTATATATTTGAAATCAGCATCAAAATCCAATTCTTTTTATATATCTATTTGCACCAAAATACCGTTTTCTAGAGTTTCGGTTACCATTGAGCCAGGTTCATAACTTTCAGCCCTCCTCCTGGGGGCTTCGAGGGATTAAGTCATCCTAAAAGACATAGTTATAATATTTTCGACCATTCTGAACAAAATGGCTATCTCAAAATTTTGATAAGGTGACTTTGGGAAAAAAATGAGCGTTGGATGGGGCCTAGTTGCCCTCCAATTTTTTGTCACTTAAAAGGGCACTAGAACTTTTAATTGCCATTCCAATGAGCCCTCCCACGATATTCTAGGACCACTGGGTCGATACGATCACCCCTGGGGAAGAAAAAAAAAAAAAAAAAAAAAAAAAAACACGCACCCGTTATCTTTCTTCTGGCAAAAAATGCAAAATTCCACATTTTTGTAGATAGGAGCTTGAAACCTCTACAGTAGGGTTTTCTGATACGCGGAATATGATGGTATGATTTTCATTAAGGTTCTATAACGTTTAGGGGGTCTTTCCCCCTTTTTTCGAAAATCAGCCAAATTTTCTCAGGCGCGTAGCTTTTGATGGGTAGGATTAAACTTGATGAAACTTATATATTTGAAATCAGCATCAAAATCCAATTCTTTTTATATATCTATTTGCACCAAAATACCGTTTTCTAGAGTTTCGGTTACCATTGAGCCAGGTTCATAACTTTCAGCCCTCCTCCTGGGGGCTTCGAGGGATTAAGTCGTCCTAAAAGACATACTTATAATTTTTTCGACCATGCTGAAAAAAATGGATATCTCAAAATTTTGATCGGGTGACTTTGGGAAAAAAAATTAGCGTGGGAGGGGGCCAAGTTGCCCTCCATTTTTTTTGGTCACTTAAAAAAGGGCACTAGAACTTTTAATTTCCTTTTGAATGAGCTCTCCCACGATATCCTAGGACCACTGGGTCGATACGATCACCCCTGGGAAAAAAAAAATAAAAAAAAAAATAAACACGCATCCGTGATCTTTCTTCTGGCAAAAAATGGAGAATTCCACATTTTTGTAAATAAGAGCTTGAAACTTCTACAGTAGGGTTCTTTAATGCGCTGAATATGATGGCGGGATTTTCATTATGGTTCTATAACTTTTAGGAGGTTTTCCCCCCCTTTTTTCGAAAATCAGCCAAATTTTCTCAGGCGCGTAACTTTTGATAGGTAAGATTAAACTTGATGAAACTTATATATTTGATATATATTTGACTCATATATTTGACTTATAAATCGGAATAACAATCTGATTCTTTTGATGTATCTATTGGTATCAAAATTCCATTTTTAGAGTTTCGGTTACCATTGAGCCGGGTCGCTCCTTACTTACACTTCGTTACCAAGAACTGTTTGAAAATGTCAAGCCTTCCAATAGCTTTCGAATATTAAAAAGGGCACTAGGCCTTTCGGTTTCCAATTGAATGAGCCCTTTTGGAAACAACAACGCTTTCTATAAACGCCTTATAGGCCCCCAGGGCATAAATTACAACCCTTACCTTAAGGTCTGTTAGAGTGGTTGTCATACTCTAAGACCGAATTTCCAGAACTTTCAAATACTTTAAACGAAATGGCTATTTCAAAGTTTTGATTGGATGTCTTTGGGGAAATGGTGAGCGTGAGAGGGGCGGTAGTCACTCTCCAATCACTTTCAACTATTAAAAATGGCCCTAGCCCTTCAATTTCCAATCAAATGAGCCCTTTTGAAGTTTCTACGACTAAACTTTCAATAAAAATCTTATATGCCCCCAGGGCATAACTTAAAACCCGTGCCCTGAGTGCTGGGGGGGATGTCATTTTCAAAGACCTAATTTCCAGAACTTTCTACTACGTTGAACAAAATGACTATCTGAAAATTTTGATTGGATGTGTATGGAGAAATGGTGGGCGTGAGAGGGGGTTAGTTACCCTCCATTCCCTTTCGACTATTACAAAGGGCACTAGCCCCCTCAATTTCAAATTGAATGAGCCCCTTTTGAAGTTTTACGACAAATTTATCTATAAAAACCTTATATGCCCCCAGGGCGGAACTTACAACCTTTGCCCTTGGGGCTCTGGAGGGTTTGTCATCCTTAAATACATAATTTCCAGAACTTTCAACTACGTTGAACAAAATGGCTATCTCTAAACTTTTATTGAATATTTTTGGGGAAATGGTGGGGAGTAAGAGGGGGGTTAATTACCCTCCCCTCACTTTCTATTATAAAAAAAGGAAATCTTAATTTGCAATCAAATCAGTCGTTTTTGAAATTTCTATAACAACTTTCTATATAAACTTTATGTCCCCCCAGAGCACAGTTTAAAACCCTTGACCTGAGGGCTCTGATGGGGTTATCATCCTAAAAGATTTAATTTCAAGAACTTTCAACTACGTTGAAAAAAATAGATATCTCGAAAATTTGATTGGATGTGTTTTGGAAAATGGTGGGCGTGAGAGTGGCGTAAGTCGCTCTCCAATCACTTTCAACTATAAAAAAGGCACTAACCCTTTCAATATCCAATTGAATAAGTCCTTTTATAGCTTTTACGCTTTCAATAAAAACCTCATATACCCTTAGGGCATAACTTACAACCCCTGCCCGGAGTGCTGTCGGGGGAAGGAGGGGTAGTCATCTTTAAAGACCTAATTTCCAAAAATTTCAACTACGTTGAATAAAATGGTTATCTAAAATATTGATTGGATGTGTTTGGAGAAAAGATGGGCGTGAGAGGGAGGTTAGCTGCCCTCAAATCACTTTCGACTATTAAAAAGGGCACTGGCTCTTTGAATTTCCAATTGAATGAGCCCTTTTTCAATTTTTTAGGAAAAAATTTCAATAAAAGCCTTATATCTCCCCAGGGCATAACTTAAAACGCTTGCCCTGATGGCTATGGGGGAGTTTCCTGCTCAAAGGTGTGATTTCCTGAATTTTTAAGTGCGCGGAACAAGATGGATGTATCAAAATTTTTATTGGATTTGTTTGAGGAAAGGGTGTGCGCTTAAGGGGTGTTAATTTCCTTCCAATCACTTCAGACTATTAAAAAGGGCACAAGCCATTTCAATTTCCAATCGAATGAGCGTTGAGCAAAATGGCTATCTATAAACTTTGATTGAATGTGTTTGGGGAAATGGCGGGCGTGAGAGGGGGGTCAATTACTCTCCACTCACTTTCGACTATTAAAAAGGGCCATTTTAATTTCCAAACAAATAAGCCCTTTTTGAAATTTTTACAACAACTTTCTACATAAACCTTATATTCTCCTAGGGCATAACTTACAACCCTTGCACTGAGGGCTCTGAGGGGGTTATCATCCTAAAAGACCTAATTTCCAGAACATTTGACTACGCTGAACAAAATTGATATCTCAAAATTTTTATTGGATGTGTTTGGGGAGATGGTGGGCATGAAAGGAGGGGGGTTGCCCTTCAATCAATTTCGACTATTAAAGGGGCACTAGCCCTCTCAATTTTCAATTGAATGAGCTCTTTTTGATGTTTTTACAACATCACTTTCTCGAAAAACCTTACCAGCTCCCCGGGCTTAACTTACCACCCTGGCCCAGAGGGTTGTGGGGGGGGGATGGGTTGTCATCCTTAAAGACCTAATTTCTAAAACTTTCAACTACGTTGAATAAAATGGGTATCTCAAAGTTTTGAGTGGATGTGTTTGGAGAAAAGATGGGAGTGAGAGGGGGGTCAGTTGCCTTCAAATCACTTGTGACTATTAAAAAGGGCACTAGCCCTTTGAATTTCCAATCGAACAAGCCCTTTTTCAAGTTTCTACGACAAAGGTTTCAATAAAAAACCTCATATGCCCCCAAGGCATAACTTATAACCCTTGCCCTGAAGACTGCGGGAGGAGTGTCCTGCTCAAAGGGATAATTTCCTGAACTTTAAACTGCGTGGAACAAAATGGCTATCTTAAAATTTTGGTTGCATATGTTTGGGGAAATGGCCGGAGCGGAAAGAATGTTAATTTCCTTCCAATCACTTTCGACCATTAAGAGGGCACTAGCCATTTCAATTTCCAATCGAATAAGCTCTTTTTGAAGTTTCTACGACAACGCGTTCTATAAAAACCTTATATGACCCCAGTGCATAACTCAAAACCCTTGCCCTGAGGGTTGTGGGGGAGTGTCCTCCTCAAAAACATAATTTCTATCTGGAAATCCACAACGCTGAACAAAATGGCAATCTAAAAATTTGGACTGGATGTGTTTGGGGAAAAAGTGGGCAAGAGAGGGGGGTTATTTGCCCTCAAATCACTTTTGACTATTAAAAAGGGCACTAGACCTTTGAATTTCCAATCGAATGAGCCCTTTTTCAAGTTTCCACGACAAAGATTTCAATAAAATCGTATATGCCCCCAGGGTCTAACTTATAACCCTTGCCCTGAAGACTATGAGGGGAGTGTCCTGCTCAAAAGTATAATTTCCTGAACTTTGAACTGCGTGGAACAAAATGGCGATCTCAAAATTTTGATTGGATGTGTTTGAGAAAATGGTGGGCGTGGAAGGGGTGTCAGTTGCCTTTCAATTACTTTCGACTATTAAAAAGAGCAATAGCCATTTCAATTTCTAATCGAATGAGCCCTTTTTGAAGTTTTTTCGACAGCGCGTTCTATAAAAACCTTATATGACCCCAGGGCATAACTTGCAACCCTTTCCCTGAGGTATGTGAGGTTGTTGTCATCCTGAAAAACCTAATTTACAGAACTTAAAACTACGTTGAATAAAATGGCTATCTCAAAATTTTGATTGGATGTGTTTGGGGAAAAGGTGGGCGTGAGAGGCAGGTTAGTTGCCCTCCAATCACTTTCGACTATTAAAAAGGGCACTAGCCCTTTGAATTTCCAATCAAATGAGCCCTTTTTGAAGTTTCTACGACAACGCATTCTATAAAAACCTTATATACCCACAGGGTATAACTTACAACTCTTGTGCTGAATGCTGTGGGGGAGTGTCCTCCTCAAAAACACATTTTTTATCTGGAAATCAAGTACGCTGAACAAAATGGCTATCTCAAAATTTTGATTGGATGTGTTTCGGGAAATGGTGGGCGTGGAAGGGGTTTTCGTTGCCTTCCAATCACTTTTGACTATTAAAAAGGGCACAAGCCACTACAATTTCTAATCGAATGAGCCCTTTTCGAAGTTTCTACGACAACTTCTTTGATACGAAGCGCCCTGCTCTAAATGAAAAAAATAATAAATGATACATTGTGCCAACATCGTTCTTTACTTATACTGCGCTATTGCGCAGATTTAACAATTATTGTTTGGTTGTGCCATAGCCATTTAGTGGTTACTATTGGGCTGAGCCGCTCTTTACTCACAGTTTGTTATCAAGAATTGTTTGATACCCCCTAAAGCTCTCCTTCTTATGCAGGTACACATATGAATCTAAAATCTCCCTCCCCTCCCCTTTTATATTTGTCTGAAGGACTTTTCACTAAAAGTTAGAAAATGTAAGCCCGAAAATGTATTTTGAGGCTCTAGTACTCCTTAGCCTGCCAAAAGATCCACCCTCTCTAATAGTTACTATAGTTGCTCCTAAATCCAACTAAGAAAAAGTGTACATTAATTTAGTAAGTCAAATTTAGTTAGTTAAATGAAGATTAAAAATTATTGCAGGGATATCTTCTAACCGTTTATTTTGTATGAAGGACATGTAACTTTAGGAATGACTGCGCCACCCTTTGGTATTATGGCCTCTGAAACAAGGAGTCTGTATAGGTAACTTCGTGGTAACTATAAATCGATCGCCTGCCTTGTAATTTGTGTCCAATACTATTTTGGCCCATGGCGGGCCAAAGATGTTGTTTTGCACCACAAAATGACAGAAACATTGTATTTTACTTGCTTTACTTTACTTGATTTAACCTAGATTCACTGAAGTGAATCTCTACTGAAAAAAGTGAATACTTTACTGAAAAAAAAATCAAATGAATTTACTGAAAAAAAAAATCAAATGAATTTACTGAAAAAAAAATCAAATGAATTTACTGAAAAAAATGTGCATTGTCAGTTTAATATACATATGCTGATATCTGTTCCTCAAAATATTAATTAATTTTTCTGTTCTTAAAATTATAAAAGTGAGAACATTTAAGAAAATTCTTTGGAGTAAAGTACAACTTATATTCTGGCCTTTAGAAAGCATAGGGGATTTGAACCCTACTCATATTAATTTCTGCTCATTTTGAGTTTGACTCAGTAATTTGTTATAATTTATGTTCGTACTTGGTTTCATTTATTTATTGATACTGATTTGTGGTAGTTGTAGGCTTGGTAGATTAATTGATTCTATTTTTGTTCATTTTTGGTTTAATCAAGTTGTTTAATTTTTTTGAAAACTTGTTTTGTGGAAATTTTGTTTTAAAATAATTTATGTTCGTTTTATATTGACATAGTCGTTTTCAGGGAAAAAAATAATAGTTTGGATCTTTCCGGTTTTACTTTAAGAATTTATAGTTCGGTCTATTATTTATATGCTGAAGAAACTTTTTCAGCAATTTTTTACAACATAAACTCTTTTAAAATCATGACACAAAAAGTGGTGTTCAATTTAGTCATATAAATCCCCTAGTTGACCAGATAAATAAAAATTAATACCATTCCCAAAAAAATTATATTTATGCTCTTTCACAGCCTGGACACACTTACACGCTTTTGATTTAGTAAAATTTTAAGAGCAGAAGTAGTAATAGAAGTAGCCCCAAAAATTTGAACTTAATACCCACAGTCGTTCTTGGTATATTGCTGAGATGTCTTATTGGCAACCAGAATAAAAACTGTGTTTTGATTCAATTTTAGAGATACATTTAGTTTTTAAGCATAATGGGCAAACTACATTACTGTGGGAGGTTGACCAACCCAATGACACTAAAGATATAGTTACTAGACCAATCAGCTATGCTGAACAAAATAGTAGTCTTAAAATTTTGATTGGAAGTGTCTGGAAAAAAATGAGCTAAAGAGGATGGATGATTGCCCTCCAATTACTTTTGACTCTTAAGAGGGCACTAGAACCTTTAATTTTCAAACAAATTAGCTCCTTTAAAATATCAATGATACAACTAGCAATTATAGAACATCGCTGCCTATGTCCTTGTGTTCCCTATAGTGCTTATATTCCCTTTTAATACATGCATGAATATAGGTTTTTCGGTGAATTGAATCTCCTCCTAAAAGTTCCCTAAAGGTTTTAACTTCATGCCATTAAAGTCGTTAGTTACTGTAATCGTAGAAGCAGTATTAAAGGAATTCACGCAGTGTCTTCTGGCTAGCACAAAATCCAGAAGCTATAAAGGTGAAATTTTCAGAGAATATTTCTGTTGTACGAATGACAATCTGCCATCCGTATGCAGGTTGTCAAAGGGAAGTATCAGCAATATTTTAGGAATAGTTTCGTGTATGAAATTAAAACTTACTACGCTTGATGTGGGGGATGTTGAACTAACCAAAAGACAATATTTGAATCATAATACTGATGCTTCTACTTCTACAACTACTGCTACTACTGCTACTAAAGCTAAGACACCTACTATTAACTGTATTCCTACTGCTACTACTATATTTACTGGTGCTACTACTACAACTAATAGACCTAAGGGTTTTAAGACTAAAATTTTGGGCAATATTGTAACTGTATTGAAATAAATCGAAACACACTATGCCCATATAGGTTGTCAAGAGGACGTTTCAGCAATGCTTCAGGACCGGTTGATGGTATTAAGTTAAAAATTGCATCGTGTGTTGAAAGAAATGTTGAGAACTAGGTGCTATTTGCATACCGCTACTAATTTTACTTCTGTTACTACAACTATTGATACGAATAATTACTTAACCTTTCAGCAATGCTGAAAAATTTATGTCTCAAAACTTTGTTTGGGAAATTTTTATTATGGGAAATGATGGGTGTGGGGGGGGGTTGTCAAATCACTTAGACTCTTAAAAAGGGCACTATAACTTCCAATGTAAAATCAAATGAGACCCGTCTGATTTCATACGACCACCCATTCCACAAAACCTTGTATCCCCCCAGGGCGTAAGTTAAAGCCCTTGCCCCAGGGCTTTTGGGGGTTGTGCCAACCCTGGAAGCATTGTTATATGTCCTTTGGACTATTTTAAACAAAATTGCCATCGCACAATTTCAATCAGATGCATTTGGTGAAAAGAGGGGTAATTAGGGGAGGCGGTGCTACTCGACCTCCATCACTATTGACTCTTAAAACGGAACTAGAACTTCCAATTTTTACCAAATGAGCCACCTATAAAGCTTATAAAGCCCTCCCTTTCATAAGAACCTTAAATGCCCCAGGGGTATAACTTACAACCCTTGCCCTCAGGCTCTGGTGGTTTGTATAAACCTCAAAAGCCTTGTTACAAGATATTTGGGCTATTTTGAATAAAAGGACTGTCTCAAAATATCTATTGGATATATCTCAGGAAACAAGGACGTGCTTGTGTGTGTGTGTGGGGGGGGGGGTAGGCGGGGGGTACCTGCTTCTGATCACTTTGACTCTTAAAAAGGGCACTAGAACTTCAGATTACCAATTCAATTAGTCCCCTCCAAAGCATATGCGACCACCATTTTTATAAGAACCTTATACACCCCAAGGGTATAACTTACAACCCTTTTCCTCAGAACTGTAGGGAGGGGGGGATTGTCTTCATCACAGAAATAATTTCCCAAACCTTCAACTACGATGAATAAAATTGTTAACTTCCAATTTTGATTGAAGGTGTTAAGGCATATGATGAGCATGGAGGGGGGAGGGGGCTGTTTGCACTCAAATCACCTTGACTCTTAAAAAGGGCACTATAAATTCCAATTTCAAATCCAAATAAGCCCCATCTGATGTTTATACAACCGCCCATTCCACAAAAATCCTTATATGCCCTCATAAAATAACTTACAACCCAATCACCAGGGTGCTGGGGGTTGTGTGAGACATTATTATATGTTTTTTGAACTATTTAAAAAAATTCTCTATCTCATAATTTCAATCAGATATTTTTGGTGAAAAGAGAGGTTTTAGGAGAGGGGGGGCTAAATGCACTCCATCACTTTTGACACTTAAAAAAGTAACTAGAGTTT
This sequence comes from Artemia sp. Qi Xiang Cuo, assembly GCF_049724085.1. Lineage (NCBI taxonomy): Eukaryota > Metazoa > Arthropoda > Branchiopoda > Anostraca > Artemiidae > Artemia > Artemia sp. Qi Xiang Cuo. The sequence goes on along the minus strand of NC_142803.1, from coordinate 65,080,162 downwards.
CCAATTTTCAATCAAATGATCTTCTTCTGAAGTTAAACAACCATCACTTCCATAAAAACCTTAAATGCCCACTAGGAATAACTTACAACCCTTGCCCCTAATCCCTAAGGTATGTTTCATCCTCAATGGCCTTGTTACATGATATTTAGACCTAGGGGGTATTTTAAAACCTTAAATACCCCCTAGGCATAACTTACAACCCTTGCCCCTAATCCCTAAGGTATGTTTCATCCTCAATGGCCATGTTACATGATATTTAGACTATTTTGAATAGAACGGCTATCTCAAAATTTCTTCTAGATGCACCCTTTCTATATAAACCTTATATGCCCCCAGTGCATAAGTTACAACCCTCGCCCTGAGGGCTCTGGGGAGGGGGGTGATTTCATCCTCGAAGACATAATTTCCAGATCTTTCATCTAATACGTTGAACAAAATGGCGATCTCAAAATTATGACTGGATGTATTGGGAGAAATGGTGGGCATGGAAGCGATGTTAGTTGCCTTCCAATCACTTTCAGCTATTAAAAAGAAACAAGCCCTTCCGATTTCCGTTCAAACCATCACTTCCATAAAAACCTTAAATACCCCCTAGGCATAACTTACAACCCTTGCCCCTAATCCCTAAGGTATGTTTCATCCTCAATGGCCTTGTTACATGATATTTACACTATTTGAATAGAACGGCTATCTCAAAATTTCCGCTAGATGCATTTTGGGACAATACGACGTGTGTTGGGGGGATACCTGCCCTCCAATCACTTTGACTCTTAAAAGAGGACTAGAGCGTTTGATTACCAATCCAATGAGGCTCCTCCAAAGCTTGTATGACCACGCTTTCTACATAAACCTTATATGCCCCAGGGCTCAGCTTACGCCCCTTGCCCTGAGGGCTGGGAGGATTGGTTATCTTCAAAGACATAATTTCCGGACCTTTCAAATACCTTGAACAAAATGGCTATCTCAAAATTTTTATTGGAAGTGTTTGGGGAAATGATTAGCACGGGGGGGGGTCATTTACCCTCTGATCACTTTCGACTGACATAAAAGGCACTAGTCCTCTCAATTTCCAATCGAATGAGCTTTTTTTGAAGCTTCAACGACAGCACTTTCTATAAAAACGTTATATGCCCCAAGGACTTAACATATAACCCTTGTATGAGGGCTACGAGAGGGGGGGGGGTATCCTCCTCAAAGACCTAATGTCCAGACCTTCCAACTACGTCAAACAAAATGGTCATATCAAAATGTTGATCGGAAGTCTTTGGAGAAATGGTGGGCGGTGGGGGGGGGGGTGATTCTCCCTCCGATTATTTTCGACTATTAAAGGGCAATAGCCCTTTCAATTTCCAATTGAATGAGCCGTTTTGAAGTTTTTACGACAATAATTTCTGTAAAAACATTATATACTCCCAGGGAATAACTTACAACCTTAGCCCTGATGGTTATAGGGGGGGGGTTGTCATACTAAAAGACATAATTTCTGGACCCTTCAACTACGTTCAACAAAATGGCTATACCAAAATATTGATCAGAAGTGGTTGGGGAAAAGATGGGCGTGGGGGGGGAATCACCCTCTAATCACTTTTGACTATTAAAAAGGGCACTAGCCCTGTAAATTCCAAATTGAATGAACCCTTTTTGAAAATTCTACGACAACACTTTCTATAAAAACCTTATATGCCCCCAGGGCACAACTTACAACCTTTGCCCTGGGAGCTGAGGGGGATTTGTCATCCTCAAAGATATCATTTCAGGACCTTCCGTTGAAAAAAATATGACAATCTTAAAATTTTTATCAAATGTGTTTGAGGAAATGATGGGCGTGAGAAGGGGGCTAGTTGCCCTTCAATCACTTTCGACTATTAAAAATGGCACTAGCCCTTTCAACTTCCAATCGAATGAGCTCTTTTTGAAGTTTCTACGACAACAATTTCTATAAAATCTTATGCACCTAGAGGGCATAATTTACAACCCTTGCCTTGAGGGCTGTGGGGGATTGTTATCCTCAAAGACCAAATTTCCAGAACTTTTAACTACGTTAAACAAAATGGTTGTCTCAAAATATTGATTGGATGTGTTTGGGGAAATGGTGGGCATGAGAGGGGGGTTAGGTGCCCTCCAATCACTTTTGATTATTAAAAAGGGCACTATCCCTTTCAATTTCCAATCCAATGAGACCTTTTTCTAGTTTATACGATCACCTTTTCTATATAAACCTCATATGCCCCCAGTTCATAAGTTACAACCCTCGCCCTGAGGGCTATGGGGGGATTTCATCCTCGAAGACATAATTTCCAGATCTTTCATCTAATACGTTGAACAAAATGGCTATCACAAAATTAAGATTGGATGTGTTGGGAGAAATGGTGGGCATGGAAGCGATGTTAGTTGCCTTCCAATCACTTTCAGCTATTAAAAAGAAACAAGCCCTTCCGATTTCCGTTCAAATGAGCCGTTATCGAAGTTTCTGCGACAACTCCTTCGATATGAAGTGCCCTGGTCTAAAAAAAAAACAACAAAAAACAATACATTGTGCCAACATCGTCCTTTACTTAGGCAGCCCTATTACGCTGCCTATGATACTCACTTGCGAAAAACACTACTTGCTTTTACTACTATGCTTTCTACGTCTAACCTCAACATCCACAGTTATTTATAACAATACATAAGTAAAGAAACTTTTAGTATAATATTCTAAAAGTCTATTTCATTAACCATTTTAGCTGATCATCATAGTCCTCACTGGATACACTATCACTACTTAGATTCGACCAGAAGTGAACCTCCCAATCATTTTGATTTATGCCTCTTTTATTTACCTAGTCTACTTTTATATTTTCTGCCCTTTAATTATTTCACATTATAGAACATAATCTTGAATTTCCACCTTCTAATGGCGTCTTCCAGCTCATCTGCTACTGCCTCAAAAAATCCTATTCAGATCTCTCATTTCTATTGATCTCTTATCAGCTGATTTGAACTTTCCACAATGTTTACATGATCCGCTAATCAAACAGTTCGTGGTAACGAACTGTAAGTAAAGAGCAATGCGGCTCAGAAGTAACCAAAACTCTAAAAAATGGAATTTTGATATTAATAGGTGTGTCAAAAGAATCGGCTTGTTATGTTGATTCCAAATATATAAGATTCATTAGTTCCCAGTGGTTCCCAACCGATTTTCTTCGATTTAGCAAATGAACAAACACCAAAAAACACTTGCTATCTTCTTAGTCTGTTGTATTGCTATTTAAATAGCACATTTCATAAAATTATATTTCCAAATTTCATTTAGATCTTAAAAATTTTTTCTCCAAGTTTTTTCAGCAAGTTGAGTTGAATTTTTTTTCGATATTTTGTAACGAATTGTTGGCACTTTCTTATTATCATACCGATAAGTTAATGTGATATTTCATGTATATAGTTCTTCCTGAATTTAATTCAGTTGTAGAGAGAAATTTTATTTGACCTTTTAGACCAAAATTTGTGTTTGTATTTATTTGAATAGATATTTGAGCAATAAAAAAAAAAAAAAAAGTTCAGTGTTACGCATCAAAGCTACGAGCTTGAGAAAATTTGCCTAATTTTCGAAAAAGGGGGGAAACAACCTATACAAAACAAGGAATCTTAATGAAAATGACACCATCAGATTGAACGTATCCGAAAACCCCAATTTAAAAGTTTCAACCTTTCACCTGCAAAAATGTAGAATTTTGTATTTTTTGCCAGAAGAAAGATCACCGATGCGTGTTTGTTTGTTTGTTTTTTCAAAGGATGATCACATCAAAAAAATAGTCATAGAATATTGACAAAGGGCTCGCCCAAACGGAAATTAAAAGTTCTAGTGCCCTTTTAAAGCGACCAAAAAGATTGGAGGGTGACTCGCCCCCTCCCACCCGCCTTTTTTCTTAAAATTCATCCAACCAAAATTCTGAGATAGCCATTTTGTTGAGCATAGTTGAAAATTCCAGTAACTATGTCTTTGAGGATAATATAACCCCCGACAGCCCCTGGTAAAAGCTTTGTAAGTCAGGATATTTGCCCACTGTTTACCTATATTATATCTGATTGGGGGATATACAATCATTTTTTGGAGAGGAGGGAGAATTTTTTGCTGGGGGCATTTTCTACTGAGATATTTTTTTCTGGGGAGGGGAGTTCCTGGGGGGTGAGCTTTTCAAGGATAATTTTACGCAGGGAGAACTTGTCAAGATTCATATACAAAATTCTTTTTATTTGTCTCAGAGATATTAAAGGGAATTGTCCGAGGGAAATACTTGCCGGATCCGAATTGTCTAGAGTATCTTTCCGTAAGATATTACATATTTTATTGGTTATTGGGAAGTATTAGTTTAAAAAACAAAGTTTTTTTAAGGGAAGTAAAGATCGATATAATATCGACTAATATAATATCGACAATAAACTGGTCTATAAAGCTTTTCATAGTCTTACACCAGCTGTGATATCAGTAACTTTCAGTATACAAGTAAAATTATCTTAAATACATAAGAATAAAAATAAATACTTTTTTAATAGCCGCAAAGTCACTGAACAGCATACAGAGATATTGGATTGATTTATCAGGTAACACATTGGTTTCACCAGCTTATATACCAATAGTGAGTAATAAACCATCTTAAATTGTAAGAAATACACTTTAGTATTGCTCGAAATGAAGATCAAACAAGCCATATTATGAACTATGCAAATCCGGTTATTTTTCTCTAAACAACAAAGGATTTCAAGTTATAATAAACATCGTAAAGCTGGTCCACAGTCCTAATACTATCAAGATGGTTTCACTTTGAACTTGTCTACAAACTAATCAAGACATGTCCTTTTCAGAGATAAAACGAGAGCCATTCATTGGACTGAACCATTGTGCAGAAGTGTTACCAAATTAAACAAAAAGAAAAATTAAACAAGAATCCTAAAATGCTTTATTTCTTAAGCTGAAAAAGTATCCTTAATTGGTCTGCTTTTACTGTACCAAAACTCGTATATTGTTTTGTGTTTTCAGTAAAGCGCTAGTTTTCTATAACCCTACAAATACAGGGAAATATAATTAGTTGGTTTTTTGTACAAGTTTTATTGATATATTTTAGATAGCCTGTGAAGCGATAATTTTGTTCGTTTTGAGTTTCGACTTCTCTTAAACAACTTAGTTTTTTAAAATTAATCTTTGCCCGTTTTTAATTTAAATTTAATATAGAAGCAACACTACAATGAACTTCTTTTTTTGGGGGGGGGGGGGTAAAGCAGCCCCTTCAGAAAAAAAAATGCAAATAGGTGTTTAGTGCTATGATTTCTCTATATACATTACAGTACAATAGTTTTATTCTGTCTATTAAATAGAAAAAAGTAAACAATATGAATAAATACCATATGTAATTTTTCTTTGAAGATACGACTTTAAGTGGTTCCAGAACCATATGCCTAACCTTCTCCAACACCTGAGCGGCAAGGGGTTGGAGTTCGGGGCGTAATTTGTTCCAAAAATAGTGTATGGAACATTTTAGCCGAAAAATAATCAAATATAAGGCACAAAACCGTGATTGGTGGCTGACCGTGTTAAAGAGTTCATAGTGAATTCTCCAAACGGATTAATGAGACTTACTAAAGGGGACTGGGAGGGGGAGTATACGGGAGGGGTTTCTGTAAGTTCCCAGTTGAGGGTTTTGGACCATAATTATTACAATGGTACGCCGTTTTATACTTCCAAGCTTTTCAACACCTCGATATTTACCCTAAAGCTTGACTCTCTGTCACAACTCTGTTTTTTAAAGTGATAAAAAAATTTAACCTAAAGAGCAAGGTGTTGAGGAAGGGACAGCCTTTTTCATATACGGAATAATTTCTGTTCATTTTAAGCTTTATTGTTGCTCCTTACTTTCATTAAAAAAAAATATTGTTTATATAAATTTAATTCTTAAACAAACCAAACCTCATCCGCCAATATACCTTCATTATTTCGACCGCATGTCGTTTGGTCATGTAGTCCTGATGTTGTGACAAATTTTTTGACACCCATTTTTGACCAATTTGTACCTAAGTTTCTTGAGATATAACAGGTTCTGGGGCCCATTGAATTATTTCTAAGTGACTATGCAACCCGAACCTCAACAAACCAAACCTCACCCTCCAATATACCTTCAAAATTACGACCGCATGTCGTTTAGTCATGCAGTCCCAATGTTTTGGTTAAACAATTTATGGTATAGAGCCGAAAGTAAAAATAACTTGTTTTAATTCTAATTTTTTCAAAATAAAAACTAAATTTGATTGGAATATTTCCAATATAAGAATCAATCTGCAGTTTGTTCTGATTCTTGTGACGCTGATCATCCAAATTTATTAACGTAAGAACATTTCTATAATTTTTGAAAAAAGATTAAACACGTTCAATAACAGGTGCAATCTGGAAGAAGAATTTATAAAGAAATTTCACATGTCTTGGAGTCCTATAACTACTTTCTAAACAAATCCATTTTTTTTACTTTTCCCGGGAAGGATAGTCACGCTTGCGTATCCCCCCCCCCTCCCCCCCATTGGTAATTGCACTGAGCAAATGGTCCTAGGTTATCAAAAGAGGGATCTTACAAACGAAACTAAAATATCTAGTGTAATTTTTATGTAACAATAGAGATCAAATCACTTCAAAATGCAGAGTTCAGGCAGTTTGTCCAATAAAACAACATTTTTAGTCGTATAAGGCCAAAATACTAGCAAGCAAATTGTTTTAAAATGTCAATCTGGTTAGAATTGTTTAAAAGAAAATAATACAACCTCCCGGTCTCAGAGGCGATACTAGCGCACGGCATGCCAGCTGTTCCTGAACCTCCGTCCAGTCCTTACTAAATAAGCAGTTAATTAAAACTAATGGTTAAAAAGTGTTGCCTAATTGAGCACCAACTATTAGGGTGGAGACCAGTAGATTTTTTGGGTGGGAAGAGGGGTACCTAAGGACTCAAGAAGCGGATTTGTTGGTCAACGTTTACATACTTTCCAAAAAAGGCAATTCAGATGAATTAGATTTAATTTCTGATCTCCCTTTATAAGGAGGGATATATACAGATGAATATAGAACGAGGTGTGTAATATGAGCTGATAGTTAACCTTAATTCTAAGGAGCGGAGATTGATTCCTTCAAACTTAGAAAACTCTATTTAATCCCGAAAGCAAATGCACCTAAATGCACCAGGGGAGTCAATTCACGAAAATATAAGGGGGATGTATCTTTCAAAAATCTAGGAGGATGGCAAAATGTTGTTTCAATTTTCAACAATGAAAATACCGAAAAAAGTAATTTCAATAATCATACCATAAAAAGTGTACTTTTTATCCTTTTTAAAATAAAAAAAATTAAAATTCTAGGGGAAGGGGGGGGGGTAATTTCAAAACGAAAAATCAAGGAAGCGATTTCAAAAAGAAAAATCAAGAAGACGATGATTCCATAAAAGATTTTTTTACAACTGATAGTTTACATAATTATATACACATGAAAAAAGAAAAAGATTAAAAACCAAGATCTAAAAGACAAAAAAAAAACTAGGTTAAAAAAAATATAAAAAAAATTGTTGAGAATCGCTGATAACGGAGTCATTTTGCAAGAGTTCAGTGGGATTTCTTCCACAGGTCAGACTGTCTTCGAAGTAAACCAGTTTAAGAAGAGTATCAAATTTCTTTTTGAAACCAAGACTTTTATGCAAGAAGCATCAGAAGAAAAAGAAAAATAGCACATATCACTAGATATCAAGATTAAAGATGACACAATCTCTTGACGCAAAGTAATTACAATCTAACCTGGCATTATCTCCATTTCCTTCAGATTTCTCCTTCTCTATTTCTTGTTGAGGAGTTCGAAGTTTCTTTAATTCCTTTGAAATAAGATTCCAGGCTTTTATTGTTATCCTTTTTTTATATGAACTTCCTTCAAAGTTCTTCAAATAGTTATTCCAGGCTTTTTCATATGAACTTCCTTGAGGCCTTCCTTTCAAATAGGTCTAGGGCAGAAATTTAATGATTATAGCACAGAGCGACTGTAGGAACTCATTCTATTTTCGTAATGCTGTTGTTCATTAGCAAAAATAACTGTAGAACAAAACAAATCTTTGCTAAAATAATTTGTTACGAATGGTGTTTATAACAATTATAAATCTGGGTTTATAACAAAGTCGATTGAACCATGTCAAACAGATTTTTAACTTAGCAATTGATAGTAAGGAGTCAAATGCGGCACACATTTTTACCAAAATTTAGTATATTCTGACTTGACAATAGAAACTTTTAGTCTGTGCACATATACTTTTTTACATAGGCATTGTAATTTATTATGTCTGAAGTGGCGAACGTTTAATGCGCAAGCAAAGTTGAATTATTTCTTTCATTAGAAACTATTTTTTTATTCTTTCTCCAATAATCAATTTTTTGGAGGAGAAGTAATCATGGAGAAAGAAACTTTTTCAAAAAAAAATTCACGAAGAAACAATCAAAGTACCAACATTCGGCGAAAACATCAAAAACTGATAGAGCCTATAATAGAAGTTTTTAATGTAAATTAATGTCTCTATACCAGAAAAGTCATACCCACTAAATCACCTTATTAATAGTATTAATTAAAAAAAAATTTCCACAGAACAGGTTCTTCATTGAAAAGTAAAGAGCTCCATTAGGCCAAAATGAGCAGAAATAAATTCAAATAATCATCCAAGCGTAAAACTACCAAAAATTACCATCAAGAAGTAAATGAAACCCAAACAAACAGCAATTACAAAAAATAACGGAGTCACACTCAAAACGAGCAAAAATTAACAGGAATAAGGCTGACAGCCCCCATGCCTTTCCAAGAACAGAAAATAATTTGCACTTTACTGAAAAAACAAAAAAAAAAATGACCGTGGTTTGTCAGTTCAATATACATATGCTGAGTGTTGATAATTTTTTATTTATTCAAGTAAAAAAAAAAAAAGTGAAAAAATTTAAAATGTATTTTGTTTTCAGTAAAGTCTGAAGTTATGTTCTGGTTCAAACAGTTCGTGGTAACGAACTACAAGTAAGGAGCGACCCGGCTCAATGGTAACCTAAACTCTAGAAAACGGGATTTTGATACCAACAGATACATCAAAAGAATCAGATTTTAGTGCTGATTTCAAATATATAAGTTTCATCGAGTTTAATACAACCTATCAAAAGTTACTCGACTAAGAAAATTTCGCTGATTTTCAAAAAAAGGGGGAAAGACCCCCTAAAAGTTATATAACCTTAATGAAATTCACACCATCATATTCAGCAAATCAGAGAACCCTACTGTAGAGGTTTCAAGCTACTATCTACAAAAATGTGGAATTTTGCATTTTTTGCCAGAAGAAAGATCACGGATGCGTGTTTATTTGCTTTTTTTCCCCAGGGGTGATCGTATCGACCCAGTGGTCCTAGAATATCGTGGGTGGTCTCATTGGAACGTAAATTAAAAGTTCTAGTGCCTTTTTTAAGTGACCAAAAAATGGAGGGCAACTAGGCCCCCTCCAACGCACATTTTTTCCCAAAGTCGCCCGATCAAAATTTTGAGATAGCCATTCTGTTCAGCATGGTCGAAAATATGATAACTATGTATTTTAGGATGACCTAATTCCCCGAAGTCCCCGGGGGGAGGGCTGAAAGTTATGAACTTACCCAATGTTAACATATGGTATTGGTTATTGGGAAATATAAAGACGTTTTCAGGGGGGATTTTTTCTGGTAGTGGGAGGAGGGGGTGGGTTGGGGGTTATGTGGGAGGATCTTTCCATGAAGGGAGATTCATGGGGGAAGGGACATTACTATGAAGAGGGCGCCGGATCTCCCAGCATTCTTTTAAAAAGGACCAGAAATTAAATTAAAAAAAAAGTTTTTCAACTGAAAGTAAGGAGCAACATAACAACTTAAGGCGAACAGAAAATATTATATATATGATTGGGTTCACCCCCTAGTCAATACCTCGCTCTTTAAGCCAAAGATGTTTTAGTACTTACATAAGAGTTATTTATTCTAATTAACGGCCTTTGTGATTAAGGGTAATTCTTAAAGAATTTGAACAAAATTCAAAATTTAGCTTAAAGAGCAAGAAATTGACTAGGGGGAAAACTCCCTAATATATGTATTAAGAATATATGAATATAGAAGTTCGTTACGTAAGTTAATTCGTAAGTTACGTATATTTATTGCTAATAAAAACGATCGTAAATAAAATTAAATAAGTTTCGAGAAAGCCATTTAACCAAATAAAAGTAAAATTAATTTGAAAATTTTGTTGTAATTATTCATGTACGGTGAGCCAAAATCAAAACCTGTATTAATTCAAAAACGTTCAAAAATTAAATATAAAAAACAAGTTTTTTTAACTGAAAGTAAGTAACGATGTTAAAACATAAAACGAACAGAAATTATTCCGTATATGAAAGGGGCTGTCCCCTCCTCAACGCCTCGCTCTTTACGTTAAAGTTTGACTTTCTCACAAATATATTTGATTTTAAACAATAAAAAAAATTAGCGTAAAGAGCGAGGCGTTGAGGAGGGGACAGCCCCTTTCATATACGGAATAATTTCTGTATTGGTATTTCTGTATAGTATTGGTTTTGGTTTATTGGAAAGCCATTTAGCACAAGAAAAGTAAAATTAATATGCAAATTTTGTTTTACTTATTCAATGACGGTGAGCCAATATAAAAGGTGCATTAACTAAAAAACGATCAAAAATTAAATTTAAAAAAAGACAAGTTTTTTTAACTGAAAGTAGGGAGCGACATTAAAACTTAAAACGAACAACAATTATTCCGTATATGAAAGGGGCTATCCCCTCCTCAACACCTCGATTTTTACGCTAAAGTTTTTTATTGTTTTAAAAAATAAAGTTGCAAGACAGAGTCAAACTTTAGCGTAAAGAGCGAGGCGTTGAGGAGGGGACATCCTCTTTCATATACGGAATAATTTTCTGTTCGTTTTAAGTTTTAATGTCGCTCCTGGCTTTCAGTTAAAAAAAAACTTTTTTTTTTATTTAATCTTGAGAAGGCATGGTGGTAACATTAGTAAAACGTTATAGTAAAAACACTTGGGTCTATGAGCGTCAAAGCTTGAAACTCGGTTTTCCACACAGTGCCTTTTGATTTTGTTTCAAAGCAACATTTACTTTTAAAGCATAATAGACAAATTATATAACTGTTGAGGGTTGACATACCCAATATCCCTAGAAAAATAGTTGCTGGACCGTTCTACTGTGCTCAACAAAATGGCTGTCTGAAAATTCTAACTGGATGTGTTTGAAAAATAAATGGGCTTGCAGGAAGGCTTTCTTGCCCTCCAATCTCTTTTTACTCGTAAAAAGGGCAATAGAACTTTTAGTTTTGAATTGAATATCCTCCTTTAAAAGTTTAAAGGATATTTCTAGCTACTATAGAGCTTTGCAAGCCTATGATACTGCTCATATGCCCTTTTTTAAAACCTGCATGTATATAGTTTTTCGTTTAATTGAAACTCCCCTTAAACGTTCCCTAAAAGATTCCCCTTAATACCCTTATCGTCATGAGTTACAGTAACTGTAGTGATAGTATTAATAGTGTACACAAAGTGCCTTCTGGTTAGTTCAAAATTTGCCACAATTTACCCTTAAAGGACTAACTTTAAAATGGAAGCCGTTTGTCATCTTTTGTCATCTTTGTTTGTCATCTTTTGAAATCCACATGCTCATAGTTTGTTGTTTTTAATTGAAGCAATTTGTTTTATTGTTTTATTTTACTATTTCTGCTGATGACGGTCACTGCACATGTGATGGAAATATCCTGAAATGTTTCGTGAATTATCCCTCTCTATTAAAAGGATTTATCCCTATTTGAACTTTTATTTATCTTACTATCCCCCTGAAGCCCCCTCTGAAGTAATATCCCGATCCAATGAGCCCCCTCTGAAGTTTATAGAACCACCCTTCCCATAAAAACCTTATATTCCCTAGGATATAACTTAGAACCCTTGCCATGAGGGCTGTGGAGGAGCGTTTATCCACCTCAAAGGCATAATTTCCTGGTTTTTAAACTACGCTGTACAAAATGACTATCGCAAAATTTTGACTGGATGTGCTTGGGAAAAATATGGGCGTGTGGGGGGGGGGTCTGATTTGCTTCCCATCACTTTCGATTATTACAGAGGGCACTAGTTCTTTCAATTTTCGATCGAATAAGCCCCTTTTGAAGTTTCTACGACAATTTTTTCTATACAAATTACCCTTGTCTATAAAAAAAGCACTATTGCCAATAACCAATAATATTAAGGGTATTACTATTAATTTACTGGGGAAAAAAAAAACATTAATAGTGGAGGTAAGTATGATAGAATACTTTCAGGGCTCTTTGGTTCATGGTATACAGGGCTCTTTAGTAACTGACAAATTTAATGTTTCCTTTTTTTTATTTATTTCCTTTTTTTGGCTAATAAAGCAATTTTAAATCAAAGAACAGCAGAAAAAAAGGAAAAAAACAGGCTTGTTTATCGCTTGAAAACCTCTGCATTATTTTGTTGGAAAAGCTTATGCAGACAACTACTCAAGGAAGTCACTCAGGGTATGCTTACAGGAATTAAAAAAAAAACTTGAAAAAAGCCTCACTACCAACTGCAATATAATCTCAGCCAGTTCCTCTCGATAAATGGTATAGAACTAGATTCAGACCATTACACTCAAGACGGTCTATACTGGAGGCAAAAATTTCTTATGATTCTTTCCACAAATGTGTAAATCCAATCCACAATCCAACAATTTATATCGCAATCAAACAAGTGTAAACAACTAAGCATGCCATTAAATCATTAGCTAACATAAAGAAAGAAAAACGAGCAAAAATGGGGTTTTCAAAGGTCAAATGAAAATACTGACAAAACACAACAAAGCGAATATTTCGAGGGGAAAAACACCTCTCTTCTACAGCACGAAACGAAAAAATATAATCGATGAGAGTGCCGAAGAAAAAAACAAAAAAATAAAACGCGGAAAGTCAATGTGAATGTGAAAAAAAATTAAAAGATGAACAAAATACAATAAAAACCAAAAATTATAAAAATTAAAACCAAATACCTAGCAACCATAAAAGTGAGTCATTCACCAATATCCGCGATTTGCAAAAAAAGTCCAAAAATTTGAACCACCATCGACGAATCTTTTTGCTCGTTTTTCTTTCTTAATGTTATGTCAAGCCAATGTGGTTTAAGAAATTATCATCATTAGCTAAATACACAATTACCAGTTTTAAACCTCCTAACACGTAACACAGTAATGATTTTCGGTTTATAAAGTCTGGGGCTGTGCCCTGGGAACGGGATCAGAAAAGGTATGTGCATTTCTGAACGAGTGAAAAGCATCTCGGTTATACCCCTATGCCTTCCCAAGGCCAGAACCCCTATGCCTTCTCAAGGCCAGAACAAAATTTGCACTTTCCTGAAAAATATATAAATGTTTTTACTTTTATAACTTTAATAAATCAAATAATATTAACATTTTGATTATTAAATATCAGTATATGTATATTGAGCTGACATTGCACATTCATTTTTATTTTTTCAGTAAAGTGCAAATTTTGTTCTGGCCTTGGGAACGCACAGGGGTTTTGCGCCCAAATTATGTTAATTTCTGCTTGTTTTGAGTTTGACTCGGTTATTTATTGTAATTTCTGTTCGTTTTGGGTTTCATTTATTTATCGAGGCTGATTTGTGGTAGTTCATGCTTGGTAGATTATTTTATTTTATTTTTGCTCTTTTTTTGTAAGTAGAAAGGCCTTATTGACTCCGATCCCTCACCCCTGCTACGATCTACAATTTAGTCTAACTCTGTCAGTACACCAAATATGGGCATGGAAACCCCAGGGAGATTGATTGCATAATCGAAGTGGAGTCAACCGCCTAAATTTCCTAAAGTGCATTATTGTTTCCAGGCAAAGTTTATTAATGTCTTCGGAGTTCATCCAGCAGAATTGTTTCCGGGATGAAGTTTATTAATGTCTTTGATTTTCGTCCAGGAAAATTGTTTCTGGGCAAAGTTTTTTAATGTCTGACGGGTGATGCCAAGGATGATTGATTTGTCACGAAAGGGGAATTAATTTGTTGTTTCTAAGGGCAATTATTGATTCATGAAAGGAGAATTGTTTGTAAGATGAAGAGATTAACGCGGGAAAGAGTTTCCTAGTAATTTCAAATGTGACAGCGCAGGGATGTCAAAACAAAAGGAACACGCAGAAATTACGTTTAGGGGTTATTTGGGTGAAACCGTTTTAGACGTTATAGGGAATTATTTCGGCGAAACAGTTAGAGACATTTTAAAAGATGATTTTAGAAGATATTTTAGAAGAGCATTTGAGGGTGAAACTCTGTGGTCGTTATAATACACAAGTTCCATTTGAACAGTGTCGTAAGGTCCCCTACCCCAACCCCAAAGGGCCAGCATACCCCACCCAACCCCGAAGGAAGCTCCCGATCCTCAAAGGTCCCCCGGGCTAACATTTTTGGAAATAAAACATTGAAAGGAACATCAAATTATATTCTTTTAGCCAACAGGTTAATTTAAAAAGTCTAAGTTTTCCAGATATACTATGCAATGTGAATCATCATCAACCTTCTTCTTAACTGGACATATCATGGACAAAATAAAAAAAAATCACTTACTCTATGGGTTTGTTATTATCTTTATTTCTTTTAGCCGACAAAGTAATGTAAACCGCCTAAGTTTTCCAGATATACTTTGCAATGTACATCACCATCAACCTTCTTCTTAACTGGACATATCCTGGACAAAATAAAAAAAAATCATTGACTCTATGGGTTTGTTAGTATCTTTATAGCAACAGTTCTAGAATCAAGTCTACTATTTAGCCTAGGGGTACCAATCGAAATCTGAAGGTAGGGTCTGGGTACATTTAGAATGATGGCAATTAGACTAACATTTTTGGAAATGAAACATTGAAAGGAACATCAAATTATATTCTTTTAGCCAACAAGTTATTATAAACAGCCTAAGTTTTCCGGATATACTTTGCAATGTACATCACCATCAACCTTCTTCTTAACTGGACATATCATGGACAAAATAAAAAAAAATCACTGACTCTATGGGTTTGTTAGTATCTTTATTTCTTTTAGCCGACAAAGTAATGTAAACAGCCTAAGTTTTCCAGATATACTTTGCAATGTACATCACCATCAACCTTCTTCTTAACTGGACATATCCTGGACAAAATAAAAAAATCACTGACTCTATGGGTTTGTTTGTATTTTTATAGCAACAGTTTTAGAATCAAGTCAACTATTTAGCCTAGGGGTACCAATCGAAATCTGAAGGTAGGGTCTGGGTACATTTAGAATGGTGGCAATTAGACTAACATTTTTGGAAATAAAACATTGAAAGGAACATCAAATTATATTCTTTTAGCCTACAAGTTAATGTAAACAGCCTAAGTTTTCCAGATATACTTTGCAATGTACATCACCATCAACCTTCTTCTTAACTGGACATATCCTGGAAAAAATAAAAAAAAAAATCACTGACTCTATGGGTTTGTTTGTATCTTTATAGCAATAGTTCTAGAATCAAGTCTACTATTTAGCCTAGGGGTACCAATCGAAATCTGAAGGTAAGGTCTGGGTACATTTAGAATGGTGGCAATTAGACTAACATTTTTGGAAATAAAACATTGAAAAGATCATCAAATTATATTCTTTTAGCCAACAAGTTAATGTAAACAGCCTAAGTTTTCCAGATATACTTTGCAATGTGCATCACCATCAACCTACTTCTTAACTTGACATATCCTGGGCAAAATAAAAAAAAATCACTGACTCAATGGGTTTGTTATTATCTTTAAAAGCTGGTTTACTACTAATAATTAGAATGTAACATCAGTAAAGCGAAATTGAAAAAAAACATAGCACATTTATTCAAATTTTTTTAATAGTCTAGGGTTGACTAGCCTACTCAAAGGTGTGAGTAACAGAGTAGCCTGTCCCATGCAAGTCTATATATTTAGCTGCTATGTCCAATAAAGGGCATTTTGGTGCAGAACCTGGGCTATACTGTACAAAACTAATAAACTAGTCAATATTTTTTTTTATTAGGCCAAACCATCTAAATTAGCCTATTAATCTTACCTTCAACTCCAACTTCTTCTGAGACTTTATCCCATGCTTTAATTACAAGCAACCTGATTTTATGGTTTTATCAGCTTTAGAGTAGAGAACTTTGTTTACTTTACAGCTTTTTGTATACCTCAACACCAAGAAATACCTTTCAAAAGGCATTTCAGAGCAACTTCTTTTCTTAATGTCACTTCTAAACCCATTTTCCAACTTAAAAGTACCCATCCTTTTCACTCACAACTTTACTTTACAGCTTTTTGGATACATCAACACCATGAAATACTTTTCAAAAGACATTTCAGAGCAAGTTCCTTTCTTAATGTCCCTCCTAAACCCATTTTACAAGTTGAAGCATCCATCCTTTTCACCCACAACTTTACTTTACAGCTTTTTGGATACCTCAACACCAAGAAATACCTTTCAAAAGACATTTCAGAGCAACATCTTTTCTTAATGTCCCTTCTAAACCCATTTTTCAACTTGAAGTATCCCATCCTTTTCACCCACAACTCTACTTTACAGCTTTTTGGATATCTCAACACCAAGCAATACTTTTCAAAAGGCATTTCAGAGCAAGTTCCTTTCCTAATATCCCTCATCAACCAATTTTACAAGTTGAAGCATACATCCTTTTCACTCACAACTTTACTCTACAGCTATTTGGATGCCGCAACACCTAGAAATACCATTCAAAAGTCATTTCAGAGCAACTTCTTTTCTTAATATCCCTTCTAACCCCATTTTCCAACTTGAAGTACCCATTCTTTTCACCCACAACTTTACTTTACAACTTTTTGGATACCTCAACACCAAGAAATACTTATCAAAAGGCATTTCAGAGCAAGTTCCTTTCTTAAAGTCCCTCCTAAACCCATTTTACAAGTTGAAGCATCCATCTTTTTCACCCACAACTTTACTTTACAGCTTTTTGGTTCTTTTGAATACGCTAATACCATGCAATACTTTCAAAGGCATTTCAGAACAAGTTCTTCTATAATGTCCATCCTAAACCCATTTTACAAGTTGAAGTACCCATCCTTTTCACCCAAAACTTTACTTTACAGCTTTTTGAATGCTCCATCACCAAGCAATACCTTTCAAAAGGCATTTCAGAACAAGTTCTTTTCTTAGTGACCGTCCTAAACCCATTTTACCCACAACTTTACTTTACAGCTTTTGAATGCCCCAACACCTAGAAATACTTTTCAAAAGGCATTTCAGAACCAGTTCCTTTCTTAATGTCCCTCCTAAGACCATTTTACAAGTTGAAGTACCCATCCTTTTCACCACAACTTTACTTTAAAACTTTTTTTCTTAATGTCCCTCCTAAACCCATTTTACAAGTTGAATTATCCAACTTTTTCACCCAGAACTATGCCTCACAGCTTTTTGAATGCCCACAACATCAAGCAATACTTTTCAAAAGGCATTTCAGAGCAAGTTCTTTTCTTAGTGTTCCTCCTAAACCCATTTTACAATTTGAGGTAGCCATCCTTTTCACCACTACTTTACTTTACAACTTTTGTGCACGCCACAATATCATGCAAGTTTCCATTTCAGTTCAGATTTTTTTGTGCACACCACAATATCATGCAAGTTTCCACTTCAGTTCAGATTTTTCTCAAAGAGATGAAAAAATTTAAAATACTGTTCCAAATTTTTCATAGAAGATAGAAAGTTCAAGTTATCTTCTGAATTTTATTAAAGAACTTACAGTTCAATTCCAATTTTTCCAAAGTTCAATTCTAATTTATCCAAAGAAAATAAAAATCTTCCACTTCAGTTCTTAATTTCACAAAGACACAAGGAAATTTAAAGTTCTATTTGAAATTTTTCCGTAAAAGATAGAAAAAGCTATACCATAGTTGTGAATATTTTCCCGGAAGATAAAAAGTTATACTTCAATTTTAAATTTTCTCAACGAAGTGAAGAAAAGTTCAAGTTCTAGTCATCATGCAAGATTCCACTTCAGTTCAGATTTTTCTCAAAGAGATGAAAAAATTTAAAATACTATTCCAAATTTTTCATAGAAGATAGAAAGTTCAAGTTATCTTCTGATTTTATATTAAAGAACTTACAGTTCAATTCTAATTTCTCCAAAGAAAATAAAAATCTTCCACTTCAGTTCTTAATTTCACAAAGACACAAGGAAATTTAAAGTTCTATTTGAAATATCTCAATGATGTGAAGAAAAGTGCAAGCTCTCTTCTGAATTTTCTCAATGAAAAAGAAATTAGTTATTGATCAATTCTATTTTTCCTAATATAATAAAAAGGTTCCACTTCAGTTCAGATGTTTCTCCAAAGACATAAATTTTAAATTCTCCTCCAAATTTTTTGTAGAGGATAGAAAAAGTTACACATTGATCGTGAATATTTCACTATGAAGATAAGGAGCTAATTTTCTCATTGATGTGAAGAAAAGTTCAAGTTCTTTTCCTAACTATCCATATGAAAAGAAATAAGTTACAGATCAATTCTATTTTTCAAGAAAAAATTAAAATTTTCCACTTCAGTTCAGATTTTTCTCAAAGAGATGGAAAAATTTAAAATTACTGTTCTAAATTTTTTTCGAGGTTATAGCAAATTTTGGGGACTCTGCATTTATCGAGGAGTAATAAGTATCTTTGAGTAGGTCCCATGTAATAGAAATACTTGATATTGAAGTTCTTTTGTAGGCATCTTATGAATAATTGTAAACAGGCAAGCTGCTTCGCACTTCTTCTTCTATATTTTGTTTTAACAACTCTTCTAGCCGGACGATACTTGGGGAAATTTGCAAGTGCTAAACCATACTTCTAGGTGTGGGGTGCATACCGTTTAAGGTTGTAGGTTACATCCCATTTTTTCTCATATATTTGATTTCCTTGTTCGTCCACGACTAACATAGCTGCCGAATATATAATGTTTTCCTTCGCGTTCATTATGCTAATGAACTCAGTATCAATTATCGCCCTTCGAGTAGGTTTTGATTCCATCGTCATGATCTGAAAATGCTCACAGTTAGGACCTGGGCCGATTTTTCATAGAAAATCCGAGGGGACCGCCAAAACCCAACGAATTAAAAGCTGCATGGGCTTTGAGTTCCTCCCCAGGCTTCCCACAAAACGTGGTCCATCTATTTAGATTTGATTAGACAACTTAATACTGAGTAGGGGATAATTTCCATAGTTCATTTGTAGAATATAAGTTGAATTCCATGGAGAAACAGGCTACTTGGGCTAGGTGAACATCCGAAATCCTCTGTTTTCTAAGTCAACATCGTCGACTCCACACGTGCCATCGTTATACTTGGTCATTGGAACCACACATATAGAATCGACGATATTGACCCCGAAAACACGGTCAGTAGGGGAAACCGAACCTCCACTCCCCATGATATAAATTCCGTTCTTGATCTCGATAACTGGGTACATTATAGGTTATCCAACTGATTAATTCACATTTATAGGGGTATAGTTGATTTTCGTAGGGTAGCTACCTAGTAGGCAGAGTGTGCCACAGAGGACCTAAAAACACTATTTGTCACCATCGGTCGACCACGAGCTTCTCGCCTTGGGCCTTTCTCCCTGATCGCCGACGTTTTGACATCACATGTATTAGTATTATTTTTTTTCATTAATATTTACTTGGTTAACATTACTTGCACACTGTTAAACTTATTATGGTGGATCGCAAGTTGATTTTCATAAGGAATTTGAAATTTTTCTTTACGTTAATAAGGCATATTTCTATCTGTCAGGTTTTTTAACCGTTCTGCCTGACCTTGTCGTTATTTTCTCATCTGTTTCTTGCGGTTTTTTCTTTTTCGGTTTTTCTAGCGAAATAAGGTCAAACTTTTTGTATTGTTTTTTCAAAAATTCTTGCCCATTTAATCTTGTTTCCTTCGCGTGTGCAGCTGCTGAAGTCGGTTTTGATTTCCCTATTTCTTTAACTACTATATGGTCTGATTCGCCGTCAGACTCTTCGGAACTGGTTTCCGACGAATCCTGATTGGAACTTTTAGAGGTGGCACTTTTTGAGGTATCACCTGCCCTTCCTTCGTAAATTTCTACTCCTCTGGAAGTAGAAGGTTTATTCTCTAAGTCCTTGCCTTGAGTTCTCAACTCGGGGGATTTGAAAGATTCTTAAGAGCTTTGGGAGGAATCAATAGTTTTTGCAGGGTTTCTCCACTGTTTGAAGGCCATGTCCTCAGGGGGATGGGGCATTCTTTGCACTAAGGTTTCCCTCCATGAAGTCCACTGTTTAGGTTTGACCTTGGACACAGTTATATCATGATATTGACCTTGCTGGTCATCCTTGGGAGGTTTATTCTCGGGCAATGTACTTTGACTCTTTTTTATGGGAAAATTTATTAAATCCATAGCTTCTCGCAGGTTTGTTTTTAATTGAATCTTTAGGAGGAGTTTCCTTTACAGTAATACCAGGGGTTTCTACAGCTCTGTTTAATTCCTCCTGTAAGGACAGGGGCCTTTCTATTGGCGATGCAGGGGAAACCATATCGTCTGGAAATCTTTTGGGGGACATGGGGTCAAAATTCTATCTGTGAAAATTGGGTTTTTGGAGATATTGTATAATCTAATTCTCCCACACTTACCGATGAATAACTTTTTGGTCTTTTTGGCGTTCTTATTCTTACTGGTATTAGGGATTTTTTCTCTGGAATAACTAGATTTTTCATAGCTAAAAATTCTTCGATGTTTTCCTCATCGCTCTCATCTTCAAAATAATCTTGTTTTAAAATTCAAGGGTTTTAGCTCTGCCAATCTTGATATAGGTGGCTCATTTTCCGAATCTGACGAATCGGTAGAAGAGGGTTGCGATACCCATCTTTCCGGAAATTTGGCTCTTTTTATTCTGCTAACTGTGTGCCTTGTTAGTTCCTCCGCAATCGGGGTTCTCCATTTTAAAAGTATACTCGTTATCTTACTTTTTAACTATTCTGTACGGTCCAGAATATTTGTTGGAAAGTTTTTTTCCTTCCGTTTTTGCCTTGTTCCTCTAGGCAAACGAAGTCTCCTACTTTGAAATCTATACTCCCCTTGACTTTGGGTTGGTTTCTTAGCTCTTGGTTTATTTTACATTTTTCCAACTCTTGCCTAACTATTTTATAAGTTTTCCTCATCCTATTTATGAATTCTTGTTTGTAACCTTCCGAGCTATTATAATACTGCCGAGATTCAATAATCTCATTATACGGGATTCTAAAATCACGACCAAAAAGTAAATAAAATTGATTGTCTTTGGTTGTTTCTGAATAAGCAGTGTTGATTACGTTAGTTAAATAAGGTAAGAATTAGTCCCAGTTGTTCCTATTGTCTTTTGTATAAATACTTAGTAGGTTCGAAAATATTTTATGCCTAGTTTCTATTTTACCATTAGCTTGTGGGTGGTACGGAGCTGTCACCATTTTCTCTATATTATGAAAACTCATTAAATCTTTTGTTGCTTTTGAAACAAAATTGCTTCCGTTGTCACTCAAAATTTTATTAGGAATGCCAAATTTTAAAAATAATTTCGCCAACGCCTTACTGGTGGCATAAGCACCTTGATTTTTTAATGCTTTTGCAAAAGTAAATCCGGAAAATTGGTCTATAACTGAAAGAATACAAGTATGGCCTCTGCTAGAAACAGGCAAGCCTCCGCTCGTTCCGTATAAGTCAAATGAGATAATATCGAAGGGGTACTTTGCTACCGGGACCCTTCCCATTGGAGGATTAGGATAAGCTGGGGGGGGGGGGTTCTTAAGTTACACGCTTGGCATGTACTTACAAATTCTTTAAGTTTTGTCATTGCGGACGGCACGTAAAAATATTGTTTTAATTTATGGAACGTTTTCATTACCCCTAAATGTCCACCTGTATCTGAATGAAAATATTGAAATGCAGGCACTATTAAGTTTTGTGGTAATACAGGTATTATTGAAGTTTGGTTTCTATTTTTCTCAGCAGTCACGATTCTTCACAGTATTTCTTCAACAAGATCATAGTAAAATTATCTATCTCTTTTCTAAGAATTTGTAATTCATCCGGTAATCATCGTCATTCACAAAATAATTAATAAGCGCCGAACATATCTTGTCCTTTTTTGCTTTCTTTTTATATTTTCTAACGACAAGAGACAATAGTTAACCCTATTTTCCTTTACTGTGTCTTTGAATTTGTTTTTCTTACATTTATGTTTGCTCTTAGCATTGATAGCGTTAACTTCATTTTCTTCAGCTTCCGAAAGAATATTTTCTGAGTATCTACTCAAAAAGTCGCAAGCTACGTTTTTTTCCCTTTAAATGTTCAAATTCGTAATCTAGGTCTTGGATTTTCATAATCCATCTAGCTAGAATTCCCGTAGGGTTTTTAAATGTGCGCAGGTACTGCAAGCTTTTATGGTCTGATCGTAGCATAAATTTTCTACCAATTAAATAGTGTCTAAATTTGTCCAAGTGGTGGATTATAGATAATAATTCTAGGTTTGTGGCGGAATAACTACTTTTGCCTTTTGATAAGGTTCTACTTGAATAGCATATAACTTTTTCTATTTTTTTTTATTAGAAGGTCCTTGTAAATGATCAGGGTTTCCTACGGGAATTATTTGCGAAAGAATAGCCCCAATGCCTTTTGAACTAGCATCGGTTGTAACCACAAATTCTCTGTTTTCGAAATCAGGAAGTGATAATATTGGTTCAGAAGTGAGCGCCTTCTTGAGACGGTCAAGGGAAGTTTGAGCTTCCTGGGACCAGGTAACATTTTTGGAGTTCCCTTTGGTTAATTCCGTGAGGGGTTTTGTAGTTTGGGCGTAATTGCGCACGAACTTTCTAAAGTAGCCAGTAAGACCTAAAATTCCCCTTAATTCTTTCATAGTTCTAGGGGGTTTGAGATTTTCAACACATTTTATTTTATCAGGGTCTGGGGATATTTCTCCTTGTGTCACTACTACTCCTAAAAATTTAATTTTGTGCTGAAATAAATTTACTTTCTCAGGCCGGCATTTTAAATTGCCTTGTCTGAACTTCTCGAACACCTTAGCTAATTTCGCTAAGTATTGTTCAGTGTTTTCCCCCACGCATATGACATCGTCGACAAAATGAATGATATTCTTTAATCCTCTTAACAGGTGCAGTAGGGGTCCACAAAGCGCGCTTGACCTTGTTTTCAATCCAAATGGTACTCTTAAGTATTCATATGAACCATATTCAGATGCTGAAAATGCAGTTTTATTGACATCCTTTTCGGCTATTTTCACTTAGTGTTAGCCTTGGGTAAGGTCCAAAGAAGTAAAATTTTTTTTTTGCTTGAAATTGAGTCAATAATTTCATCTATTCTTGGTAGAGGAAATTTATCGCTAACTACTTGTTTATTAAGGGCTCTATAGTCTAGTACAAGTCCAAGATCACCATTCTTCTTTGGTACTAATATTACTGGTGCACTATGCGGACTTTTACTAGGGCGTATAATTTCATTTTTTTCTAATTCCTGAATACTATTTTTTAACCATTCTTTGTGTTTATGCGGCACACGATATGGCTGTTTTGCTACAGGATTACCAGACGTTAATATTTAATGTTCATAAAATTGTACTAGCCCGATGTCATCTTCAGATGCAGAAAATATCTTTAAAATTCCATAATAATTCACATAATTTTTTCTTAAGTTCCAAGTCCGTAATATGATCCATATTAAATTTGTTTAAAATTGCGATTTAGTTAAAGGATATTTGCTATTTGAAGTTTTAATACTATTAATTAGGTTTCTTTTAGAATTTTCCCATGTATTTAAATCATTCTCCGTTAAAACCTGGATTTGAACTAAACTCGTCCCCTTTTTAATTGTAATTGTATCTTTTTCGTGATTATTAGTTACCCAAATAAAACCTTCTCCTTTGTCATAAGATATAATCTGTTCCTCACATAGCAGATTTTCGGGTATTTCAGATGGGGTCGCAAATCTTATTTCGCATTTGCTAACCACTGGCTCAATCATCTGTGATATTTGATTTTGTTGCATCGTTTTGGGAGGGACTTTTGTTTTCCTAATCGTGAATCCGTAATATTGCTCTTTATTTTCATGATTTAATAGATTTATACTGGCACTGTTCTGCGCCATTGCGGGATCCTTTTGCATCACGTTGGGTTTTGCTATGTTTTTCCATAGCTCCTCTGTCTTCTTGATTTCGTTTGACCTTTACGGTCGTATATCTCCTATTTTTATTTTTGCAAATTCAATACCTTTATCATTTAAATTTACTTCATCGTCAGAAATTTTGTTTACTGTTATGTTGTTTTCGTATCCTCTGTTACGATTTCTTAAGGTAAAAATTTCTTCCCCCACCTCAGCCGGGTAGACAAGCCTCTCGTTTGCTACGTCTAATAGTACTCTGTTAGACTTTAAAAAATTTGTGCCTATGATCGCTTCATATGGAAAGATATCGCATATTATAAAATTTGTCATAAAGGTCCTATTGTCTCTTTTTACGCTTAGGCAAATTGAACCTTTTGCGTCCAATTTATCGCCTGTCACACTAGTTAAATTGAGATTATTAGGGTTCCTCTGTTGCCTAATATGCAGAGGCAATATATTAAATACGCAAGAGTTTATGATACTAATCGTTGCAACGGAGTCAATCAAAGCCTTAAAATAAACCTTTTCTACACAAAAATCATTAAATATAGGTAACTTGTTATTAATATCACTACAAGACGGCACCACCATTGCCTTGGACCTATTTAATATTCCGGGCACCCTCTGGGTCCAATTTACATTTATGAGGGGCCTGAAACGTTTCCCTGAGGATTTATTTCATGTGTCGGTGCCTGTAACAGATATTGAGACGTATGAGTTTCCGTAGGCATATCTAATTGATTTACGTCTGTCTGTCTTCGCCATGTATTATTATGGTAACGTGGATGTCTCGTGTCGGTGCCGCTTGCTGGCGTTGACAGCCAATGCCCTTGGCTTGTAAAATTTTTATGTCCCATAGGCAAATTTCCGTGAATGTTATAGGGCAGTGTTACATTAAATTGGTCTTGGCGAGTATCTGGGTTTTCACATCAGTAATTAATGTGTCCGTCGAGGGGAGTATTATCCAAAGTTGGATGGTCCGTATTTTTAGGTACTGATTGGTGCAATCAACCCTTGCTAAAGCCTATTGCACGACCGGTGCTAAAATTTGTTCTTCCGAGCAAATGGTTGCCGTAATTTTGCGTATTACCGACAGCAATTCTTGGTATGCGATTGGGGACATAACGGCAATCTCTCGCGATATGTTCAACACGATTACATTTATAGCACCTTATTATTGTAGGGTTATTTTCGTAATTGGATTGTTTGATAGGCTGAAAACGTACTGTTTTCTGCCTAGCGAGTTCTTGCGTTTTATTTCTTTGTGGTATTGGGGAGTTATCCCTCGAAAAGAAATTGGGGGACGCCTGATCGCTCTTGAAGTTTATGTTCGCATTTGAATCGCCAAGGCTATTTATTCTTGCTTTACTATGATTTGCGACCATCGTATCGACTTCGATCAATCGCTCTACCTCCTGAACTGCGAGATCCAACGTCTGAATATTTTGGGATATTACCACTCTATATAGTTTAGGGGGTAGCCCTTGCAAAAAGGTATTTAGTACGACTTTTTCAAACAGTTGCCCCGAACCACTTCCGTATTTTGCCTCTATAGAAAGGCGTTTATTATCCAGGTATTCTCTTATTTTTTGTGAAAAGTCAAAGCTCAGTGTTCCGTGTTTCAAATTATTTATGGAACTGGTTTCTATAAATCTATCTTTAAATGCTTTTAACAATTTATCAACCGTATTTATTGGCAAGTTGGCGTTATTGCCTATGGTATGTTCAATCTGTTTTAGAAAGGTTAAGGCCTGGTCTTTTAATCGTAGTAGGAGCATTTCTTTTAACGCTCCTAGGTCTGTTTTTGTTAGTTGTACAAACTGGGCCAATTGGATATTGAATTCGTCAATATCTGACTGACCATTGTACTCCAGGATTGATTTTGCTATTTCTTTATTTTTCGCGACTAACTTCTGCACTATTAATAAGTCATTAAGGTCGTCCGCCATTTTTTTTTAATCAATTCGAAATAAATTTATTTTTTCACTTAACCTATTTTGGAGGAGGCTATTATCTCCTATGAGATATTTTAAGGGGTTTCTCTGTCATAGCTTAGCGGTTATAGGCCTAATCACTTTACTTATATGTCTGTATCTCTCCAATAGTTAAATTCAAATTACAAAGTTTATAGCGTAATCCGTTCGCAAGTTTTCCTCCAATTTCCAACCGTGCCATTTGTAGCGATGGAAAAATTGGCTGGCTATACTAAGTATGGTACTAAATACTGACCGCGTCAAAGGCGATATTCTGCCCAAAGGTCGTGAACTTACACCTTATAATTTCTCCGATAGCGCCGCTTATAGCACTGAAGATTATGCCAACAAGGCCTGCGCCACCCTCAATTATTGAGTGAAAATAAAATGTACAGCCATGAAAACGTGACCTCTTTTTCTTGAGCTATCTGGAGATCCGATTCCCTGGGAACGTTACCTTGGAGATTTTGCGAACTAATTATCTGTTATTAGGCTAGATCCAGACACATAAAATGAAATAAACTCAGATAAAAAAAGCAATAGATTTATTGAAACTTACATATTTAGGTGAACAGCAGTGGGTCATTCCAAATGACAATAATGGTGACTGAGATACACCATGACAGAATTTAAGACTTCTATCTGAATGGTCCTGGTTCTCCTTTACGAATCTTTTCAAAAAGCATTTTTACCCCACTATCAAACGTAGCTCTTCAGTCTTGCGCTGTAAGAACTGGCTCATAATTGGCCCGATGGGTCCAAGGATGCGAACCTTTCGTCCAATAAATTCTTTTAAATATTTCTGATGATTCAAGCGTTCACACGGTTTTTACAGTTTAAACTTCCTCAGAAATATTGTGCGTAGCATTTTTTTGTTACTTATTATCTTAGCGAAATTCAAACCGACTAGCGTCGTTGTTTGACTGAAACTAGAATGCAATTTCTCTTTTTGCTGATTAAGAATTTAGACTCTTGGAAGCAGTATTTGAACTCAATTAGGGGACGTTTAATTTCTGTCCGAATCATCTTTAGAAGGAAAGAACGTTTGTATTTTAAATATATCGCATTTTGCTCACGGTACACTGTTTCTATCGGCTGTTGTTACTAATAGCGCATATTTGGTGGCTGCTTATCTAACAATGTGTCCAAGAACCACATATAATGGAAGAATTCACTCTAGAATAAGTTTATTTTGGATGTTTTGAAACGGAACGCAACCATAATTCTTTTGTCCCTACAGTTTCCATTGTTTAGTTTTTTACCCTTCATTTACTCTTATTTACACCACTGATGATAAATCCTAGGATATTTGAACAGTCTTAAGTAAGAAAATGAGTTAAAAGAACATCTAAATCCCCCCCCTCAGCCTGGAAAATGTTTAATTTAATGTCATTTATGACCCACTAGTAAATTTTGGGAGGGGGATGATCATTCCTATAGCTCTCACCCCCCAATATACGACATGAAGCTATTATTCAAAGCTCTTTTTTATCATTCTAGACCTGCCATCTCATTTCATATTTAATCTTGGATCTGATGGGCAGCTTGCATCTCGGAGACAATCCTCTCTCCCTGTTGAACTACAACTGGCCAAAGAAGATCTCCCAAACGTAAAATCCAAGGTAGCAGAATCAAAATTCTCTACCATCTCAATTTGTGATTAGAGGGGTAAAGAAATAATTTTAAACAGATATTTTGGTTGTAGTGGCAGTGTAAAGTATGAACAGAAATTCGTGAAGGATGCAAATGATATCAGAAGAGCGGCTCACAGGAATATAGTAGAGCTAATATTTATTTGTCCAGAAGCGTCAACAATTGTTCTAGAATATTGTAGAAAAAGTTTAGTATTTGGTTCAAAAAGTACCGTTATCCATAGCGTTAGAAGTCTATTGGATTTTTTACGTTAACTATGTTGTAGAAACTATGGTAGCGCCTTTGTTTTTAGAATGCAGTAGACAAACCGCAAACGGGCTAGAATACTTGCATAAAAAACGAATCATTCATGGTGACCTAAAATCCCAAAATGTTCTTGTCACTGAAGATCCCTCCTTACCCGATTCTTGGCTATTTAAGCTCACTGATTTTGGTGAAAGTAGAATCGAAATTATAACATCCCTAACACATACGTCTACCCACTTTAGTTCCTGCAGCGAAACACATGGGGGGACTTTGTCGTTTTTTGCCCCGAAAGACTTATCTCATGCAACCCAACCAAGCAATCTGATGTTTTTGCCTTTGGTATGTTTTTGTATGAGTTGCATGATTATGGCTCAGACTATCCGTATGAGCACGATGGAATCCAAGATAAAGACATTTTAAAAGATCGAATTGAAAGAGGAATTCTGCCATGTCATAAAAGCATGGTTTGCTCACTTCAGAAGTTGTTTCGGGACTGTTGCTCATTTTCTCCTGACGGTCACCCAGCCATGGCTGAAATAGTTTGTCGATTGCAAGCCATGGAAAGTACGGACTTTAATGTGTTGCAACTACATCAGTATAAGCCACAATTTTCTCAAAGTCAGTCTCAAACATTGTCTTCAACATTACAGTCCACTTCCCACCTTACTTGCACACAACAACAAGTTCTAGACTTGCAACTGCAGCTGAGAGGACAAGGGTCAGATTCTGCTGACAAAATTCAGGTGCTTCCCTCAACCTCAGATATTGCTAAATCTGTTGCAAATCATATTGAGCATATCTCAGAACAATCAGTTCATTCACTGTCTCGCAAAACAAAGGAGAACTCTAGGTCTTTCTCAGTCTCCGGGGGGATGACTGTGTTTTCACAAATGACTACTGTAGATAGTTCTGTTCTTGGTCACTCACAATTTTCCTTCAATCAAAACAAAGAAGTTCAATTGTATTCTCCGTCAACAACAAAACACTTAAAGGCACAAATCTGCAATGACAGAAATCCCTATCCAGAAATACCGTCCAAAGTTTCACATGCAGATTTCGAACCAACATTCAATGCACACAGGGCTACAGGTGATTTTCAGCTTTGTACATCCACTCCTCTTCAGTCTAGTCGTAACTACGAAAAAAATATGTCCTTATGTTTAAAAAATAGTTCATTTTCGAATGAGCAAATACACTTTTCAGGTACACACAGAGAGTCTGACGTTAATACTGCCTTCTCAATTGCTTGTGTTGGGTTAAAGCTATGTGTATCTTCAGTTAGTCTCTATCAGAAAGATGCCATTCAGGCTCTACTAGATGCTAATGATTGTCTCATACTGATGCCTACATCATCAGGAAAAAGTTTGTGCTACCAAATTCCAGTGTGCATATTAGGTAATGGCTGCGGAACAGTAATAGTGCCGACAGTGGCAGTTAGGGACAATCAGTCTGACTTCTTAACATCCAAAGGTATTCATGTATTTGCCTTAGGTGGTGAGGGTTCTATCATTTGTTTTGATCCGTCCAACCTTCCTCAAGTCATTTTGACAACACCCGAAGCCTTCTTTGAATCACGTGGGAACCTTGGATTTCTAAATCATGGCAATAATTTGGAGTTTCTAAAAAAAATGTGAAACTTATCTGTGTCAATGAATTTCATTTAATTTGTGAATGGGGTGGTTCTTTCCGGTCCGCCTTTGATCGTGTAGCGGAGCTTCGTCAACTGTTCCCATTAGCTCCTGCACTGTTCTTATCTGCCACCCTTACGCCAAGTAGTGAAAGTAAACTACACCAAAAGCTTTCAACGAGGGAATTAGTTTCTATCAAAGGCAAATTAGTCAACCAAATATAGAGATTCACATTGAAACTTATAGTATTTAAAAAAGTAAAAAGTCTAAAAAAGTAGAAAAAGACAAAGATCTTTATATTGAGGGCCCTCCAAAAAACTACGTTGATCCTGCTCAGAAGATTATTGATCGAACACCTTCTCAACCAGCAATTATCTACCATCCGTTCTCTAAAAGATGTGAAAATTTACGTTCTGTATTTCTGTACTTAGGCAAAGTGAAATCGTTGTACTTATCGCAACAGTTGCTATTGGTATGGCAGTCAACGTTCCGTCAATTAGGTTCGTAATTCACATTAGGCTTCCAGCAAACTTGAGTACCTAGATCCAACATTTAGGTATGGTAGGTATGGATGGTGATCCGGCAACAGCGATACTTTATGTTTCTGAGCAAGAGGACTTACGGCAGATATTAGTATGGACATCAGAAAAAAAAGACGCTGAAGTTGATGCCATACATTCAAATTTCAAATATGTTTTAGTATATTTCTACTTACTTCATGAAGGTCTTTGCCACAAAAACTATGTGAATGACTACTTCGATATACGGGGAGGGACCGTGAATTCTGTTGCATGTGACTGTCCTGGTTGCATCTATAGAAAGAGCCTAACTCTAAAAGAGAGTTTTCTTTATTTAGGAAGAGTCTTGGTGCTGCTGACATGTTTGCTATGGTTTGTGACAAAGTAACAGAAGTAAACATCCGGCTTTTTTTAAAAGGTGACCTTAGAAGCTGCTTTTGGCTTCAGAAGAAGCTTGATACCTTGCCAATCCCCTTGACGTCGACCACCTATTCAGAGTATGAACAACTCACAGAATCTACAGCCATTGCTAAACGTTGCTTTTCGGCACTACATATGCTTAGGTCTTCTTCAAATTGACTTTTCCACCAAAAAAACACCAGGTTCTTCTCCAGACATAGTTAAATCTCTTGCATGAACTGAAAAAGGGAGGCATTTTCTCAATTCCCAAGAAACTGACAAAGCTCCCGAACAAGTTCAAACTTTTAAAAAAATTCATCCAAATCGAAGGGTTAATAAATCGGGCAAGTATGAACCAAATATTAATTTTACTGATAGTATTGAGGCACCTCCCGAACCAACTAAAAGAAATATGCTACAAAGGATTGTATGGATGATAGATCAAGAGTTTGTTGAGCCTGTCTCATCAGAAGACCAGGTAAAATTTCTTGGATACATCCACGACTAGAAAAAACTTTTATATATAGAAAACACCAACGATTTTTCAGAGTATGAGGCTGTACGTTCAGACCAAAATTTCATTTGAAGTTTTCTTCAGTTACAAAAATGTAAGGGTATGATTCCAGCTCAAAGGGTTGTCAGAATAAAAGGGGAGACGAGGGATATTATTGTTCATAGGAACAAGTGTGCAGGGGTGAGAGCATGTGCTCAAACTGGCTGCTCTACTTCCTATCCCATAGCTTATGCAAGTCAAAAATGTCCACAGCACCAGGAATCGACTATTATCAAAATGAAATGTGATGCCTTCATGATTTACGTGCATCCGCTAGACCCAAAAGATAAAAGAAGATGGATGGGTATTTTGCATAATGGGATAACCTCAGTTGAAAACGGTCAAGACCATCCTAGACCGGTTGAAACTGCATTTCTGCCAGATGCAGAGCATCATGCAATAGAGCATCACGGAATCCAGGGATCACTCCCTCGGAAATCATGGCGGGCGTGGGAACAGATTTTAGCTTGCCGTTACGGAGTATCGATTTTTTCGATACTCATAAGATTGCTAGGCTTAAGGAGAGAATAATAAAAAGAGAAGATGGCTATGGTGTGCTTTCAAATAGACACTAGATTGAATCTTTTGAGTCTAGAAGGAGTCCTTAAATTATTGAAGGTTTCACAAAACTTAAGAAATTTGAAATTTCTACTGAAGGAGGACCAACACAAACATGTCATTCTTTGCTCCACGATAACTAAAACAAATATATAAGATTTTGCGAGTTTGGTGCTGATCCAAACAAACTGTCATATGTCGTAATGTTTTCTGACCATGGGGTTGAAATTTTTGCCGAGGCTAATTCACTGCTTGTTGACGTTATATTTCCGGCAACAAAAGGTTTTAGATATCTGATGAACGTCACGTAACTTAATATAGTTACTATGCAATACGAAGTTATTGCGCGGGTTCTTTTGAATTAGCAAACTGCGATAGCTTACGGAATAGTTCTATCAAAATTATTAAGTCTGGTGACAGAGCTTTTCCCTGGGTTTGACAATGGATCTTCGACATTTTTTATTGTTGACTTCCTACAGGCACAAAGAAAAGGTTTGGAAGAGACCCTTGGGGCAGAGACAGCAGCAAAGTCCTTAAGGGGCTGCAAAGTCCACTGGTGGCGAAATGTGCAAAAAATAGCAGATAGACTCTTCAAAAGAGTGGTAACTCCTGAATCTCTTTTGTTTCAAAAAATTGCCAAACTAGTTACCACCGTGAAAGAAATAAAGAGGTAATACTTCTGTTTGAGATTCTCGGGTAACTCAAAAACCGACAGCCTAGCTCTCTTTCGGAGCTATGGACTATTTCTGTTTCTAAGAACTTTAGAGAAGAAGAATTAAACTTAAACGTAGACTGGTCAGAAGCTAGGTATTTTGCACTCTGGTGGACAAGAATTGAGCACAGAAGAATGTTTACTCGAGCATGCTCGCTTATGAAAAACGAAGATTGGGAAATTATGGAAGATTCGACCAACGCTAGTGAAAGTATAAACAAACTAAGCCATGCTTTTGTGAAATATAAACAGTGCCTAGCCTACTTCAAGGGTTATTTAAAGTTGATTTTGCTGCAGTTGCCATGGACTGCGGGAAACAAATGAAGCATCCACTACAAACCGCAAGGAAAAAGAAGGCGAGAGTAGAGTTTTACTTTTCTTTTGACCAATCATACCTTGAAGATGACTCCGGAAGTTCATTTGATGAGGAAGAGGAGCACGTAGTTGAACCAGACTCTGCAGAAACTGCTGACACCATAATAGGTAGACATATGATAATTGACACCAAGGATGAAAATGGGAAATATGGCTGGAGGGTGGCGAAAATAGCCTCATAGAATAAATCCGAATACAAAGCTTTATATATAGATTGGAAGGGCTACTTTTGTGATTTTAGCAGTGTGAAGCACAGAGATGTTCAGCTTCTAAATGAGGATTACAAGCCAGTTTCGACAGTTACAACAAAAAAAAGGGGTGGGGGGGGGGGTTAGAAGAGAAGAATGAAACAACGAATTTTTATTAATGTATTATTTTATTGATTCCTTTTTAATAGTTTTAAATAGTTAGCAGCTAAAAACTGTTAATAGCATTCCTATTTAGATTCTTCGTCAGTGAACTTCCTAAGTCTTTTTCTTTGTTGCATTTACACAGAAACCAATTTTCCCAGCCCATTCAGTTTGAGTATGCTTTCACACGCAATTATCGAATCCTCTACGGGTATTATTATTTGTTTAACATTTGTTCGACTACAGACTTAATGCAACTAAAAACAACTGCCTTTTTTTAATCAAAATTAAATAATTCTTTTAATTTGTCTATGGTGTAAAAGCTACTAAACTCTTCCCGTGCGTAAGCATTGTTCTCCACATTTGTCGTTGAACACACTTCGCCAAATGAACACTGCAATTTACAACAGTTATTTTAAATCAGCAACAATATTTCACTCTGCTACTTGTATTGGGGATGCTTTTGTCGGAAATATAATTTTCTTCACGTTCTGGGGCGTAATAGTCACTAGATTTTTCTATGACTCTTGTCTTCGGCCAACCTCTGTAAACGTTGACACTCATATTTCCAAATCAACGACTTGAAATTCCAAACAATTATGCAAGCTTAAGTGAATAAGGCTCTGTCTTATCATGAAAAGATGGGTGTAAACTTTCTATGTAATTTTTCTTCTTAGTATAAAAACCACCACTAGTCATTTGCACAAAGCATTCTATCTCTGTGATGGAATTAGATGTAGTATAAGGAACCTTATCATTTAGTATTCAGCTGATATTCTATTGCCACTTAAACTTTTATCGGTAATGGCTGACATCAATGTATAACCCACTAATAGTCAATGAATTCGTTGAAAGCAGCAATGTCACGCATAAGTATAGCAAGAAAAAGGGAACAGTATATCCCTTTTTTGGCTCAAATATGTAACAATCATTAAAAAATCCCCAAGCACATTTCACCACTTTTTCTTTAACAATAGGGTTTGCAAATAGGGTGAATGCTGCCTAAAATAGGCTACCTTTTTTATTGAAATATTTAACTTGCACTGGCTGTGTAATATTTGGCTCTGCGGCTACACTGGTTATGGAAAAGCCGTTTTTAAAATTTATCTTTGTTGTGCTTAATTATGATTTCGCTAATTCATTGTTTTATCACTTTTTCAATTAATCAACACTTTTACTAATATTCCATAGCTTCATTTCTAAATTTACAACGAAGGATTTTTTGGCTTACTATTGAAAAAAATTAATGCTGCAGAGACTTGGTTTAGCAGGTTATATTTGACTTCTTAGTTCAAAATAAGATTCTTAAATTATTTCAAATAATGAAAATGTAGTAACATTTTTCATGTTGCGCTGAATGCCAAGGTTGCCTTATCATCAAAAGTGTGCTAAAATCATTGTACTTGCACTGCCATACTTTCCTTGCACTTACCTGCCATACTTTCCCTTATCTATTTAGATATGTGTGTCAGATATATTTTTATATTGCGCTTCCTCACTCATAATTATTGTGTTTAATAAAACGAGTACCTTAAATTTGTGACTTCGAGCAGCCTCAACTACCATACCCTAAGTACTGAATTTTAAGTTATGAATAGCAATGACATTATAAGTTCAAAAGTGTGATATATTTATTATTCCTGCAATGCCATACTTTTTCTTTGTTGTTTAGACATGTACAATGGGTGCATTTTTAATATTCAATTTTTATTCTAGTGTAAAACCTACTTCTATTCTTATGAACAAAGTATAATGCTTTTAATTATGCTTAAAGCCCCGAGTATCTTAGTGTTGTAACTATGAGCAGCCTTAAGTACCATACCAAAGGATTCGTAGTTTTTTTTTTAAAGTGAAAAATTAACATAAAATACTCTGAATACCTGGTTTAGGAAGTTTTATGATTATTTTTTTTTACCAGTTCAATTATTTGAAATATTTAAAATTTGTGGCCCCTAAGCGTCGTAAAACTTTTCATGTCGTGTTTTATTAATGTATTTTCTACTCATGTTCTTAATATAATCAATAATCAAGCTGTAACCTTCGTCAACATAAATAGGAAATTAGAGCAGAGGTATTTGTCATTTAAGGTGCAAAAATACAATACATAAACCTTAAAATTTCAGAGACATGTCATGGTTTTCTGCTTTAGTTGTGAGCTTGGGAAAAAGTCTAGTAATGTTAATAAAGCTCCGTTTTTCTAAAGCATTTCATATTTGACTCATAATTACATTGGATCTATATGCATAATCCTGAAGAATTATCAGAATGCTAATATTAAGATTTAGAATTCACAGAAGTAGTGCATTTTCCAATTTCGCTGTGTAAACAGTAAAATTGCAAAAAATAAATTAGAAAGCTGGCTTGTTGGACCTATTTTATAGCACAGTTTCAAAAACAAAGAAACAGTGATGTTTGTCCATTTTTTGCACTTAAACAAATGAGCAAACAAAAGAGATGAAAACATTTAATTACTATAAAATAAGGGTAGTGTCTATAGGTCTTGAAGCTTGAAATCACCTATGGTATCTAAATTGGTATCACCATTTTTCAAATTGCGATTCTCCTGCCTATATTTTCCATATGCTCCTACTGGGAATTCTGAAGTACTTTTTTTTGTTTCTTCTGCTATTAAAGTATATCTGAAAGAAACAGGGTCAATCTCATATAAGCTAAATTTTCTTTGATGCTTAGCCTAGAAAATTGGTTTTCCTGAACACGGGATTATCAGAAGCCAGTAGGGATGTATGGATTGATAGCAATCAATTGGAATGCACAGGAATAACTCTCTCAGAAAATTTCTCATGTAAACAGCAAAGAAGATCCATTAAAAATAAATATTTGGATAAAGACAAAGTGCTTCGTAAAGCAAAGTTATTCTCATCGAAGTAAAATACTAATTTTCACCTCCTAAAGTAATATATACATTCTGCGTAACTTAGAGAACTAAAAAAAAAAACTGGGTTGAAAGAAACAGGGTCATTCTGAGATCATTTATTTTTTTACAGTTAGCCCAGGAAAATGGTTTTCATGAACACTGGATTATGATAAGCCAGTAGAAATACACGGATTACTGGCAATCAATGGGAATGCACAGAGAAAACTCTTTCGGAAACTCTCTTAGGTAAGACAGTAAAAACAAGCCACTCAAAATATATATTTAAATAAAACGAAGCGTTTTGTAAAGCAAAGTTACTCCAATCTAATCAATCCGATTCTCTTATTTGTCATTGAAACACCTAATCAACATCCTGTTCCTTACGTTTTGAATCCATATACCAACCAACAAATGAAGGAGTGCCTCTATATGCAATACTATGCTGACTTTTCACTATTTCTACTTTTCTAAATATTTCTTTTAACCAGCTCCAAAAAGACATAAATGTGCTAAGAATTATGACTGGAATTAGTCGCATTTCACACAAAGCCATTGCTACTTGTGGGACATTTATCTCAGTATCAGGATGATGTACTAAATGTCTGTTGATAATAGAATAAAGTGAATTTAAGCAAAATAGGTATATTTTTCTCTCAATTTAGAAAGTTTGTGTGCACGTATAAGCGGCACCAACCCATTCTCAGTTTCTATTGTTCTCAGTTTTATCATGCAGCACTAGGAAACCGAGCTTTGCTTGTGAAAAGAATTATACACATAAAAAAGATATTCAGTGTAACCCCCCCCCCCAAAAAAAAATGCATACCCCCCCTACCTTGATTTATACAAGAAAAACTTTTGCATTACTTTTATAAAATTCATTTTTTTTTAACAGAGATGCAAAGTGGAAAGGTAATTTCCAAACTCTAGAAGTCAATTTCCCTTCCCATTGGCATCCCTGGCAATTTTTAATTAATTTAAGGTTTCTGCCACAATGATACCATGAACTTTTCAGATTTTCTGGATATTCTTTGTCAAACAATGCCCAACGGATAAATTATAAAATTATAACTTTAAATTTTGTCAATGCCTTTAAATTTGAATATGGTCACTATTCAAATGAGAGGTTTATGTCACTATATAATGTTACACTTTATGTGATAATACTTTGACTTATTATGCATCTTATACAGCACTTTTACACGGCCGGTGATTATTTTCGGCTTTATATGGCCCGCTGATATCAATACTATTTGTTAATATAAATCGGTGAACCCACAAACAAATAAATTTAATAAAAATTCATAGATAATCTGTCAATAAAGCACGTGTGTTTAAAGTTTAGTGTAACAAATTAAATCTTACAGAGACAAAATCCATATAAAATTACGATCAAATGAATAGCGTAATACCCGGGGCTATTGGAATAGAGCTTGGTTCAAGAATGAGATTGAGCATCCTGCGGTGGGTATGGGGGGGGGATATGCACTGCAGCAATAGTGGTGAATCTGGCTGAAAAGCTGAATGTGTATGATATTTAACTTCGCCCTCCCGAAAACTTGCTTACGCTGTACTACTGTCGTCTGCAGAAGCTCATTGCTGACATTTTTAGTAAAAACCAAGCACCAGCAATTATTTTTATCATTGTTTAATTTGAGTTTAATATTTATAATATATTGTGTAATGTTTACAAATTCTCCAAGTAGAGTGTTTGTTAAATAGTTACTGGCTATTAGAATAGAGCTTGGTTCAAGAATCAGATTGAGCATCCTGTGATGGGCATGGAGGTTAGGGGAAGTGGGGGGGGGATATGCACTGCAGCATTAGTGGTGAATCTGGCTGAAAAGCTGAATGTGAACGATATTTAACTTCGCCCACCCGAAAACTTGCTTACGCTGTACTAGTGTCGTCTGCAGAAGCTCATTGCTGACAATTTTAGTAAAAACCAAGCACCAGCACTTATTTTATCATTGTTTAATGTGAGTTTAATATTTATAATATATTGTGTAATGTTTACAAATTCTCCGAGTAGCGTGTTTGTTAAATAGTTAGTTTTTTTCTGTACCACTTGAATAAGCTTCTACTTTAATAGCACCCCCTCTTACACCCATATAAAAATACTATAGCTATGCCACTGGTTATAAATTAGTGCATCTAACTGAGCCAGTGCTGTAAAAACATCTTCCTAATCTGAATCAGCTCTTTGAATGTAATTCTTAAGCTGTCCTGCCGTTTTGACAGGGATGTCAAAATTCTAGGCTTGTCACGCTCTTTAGGTTACAAAAGTATGGCTTGTCGCACTTCTCAGGTCGAAAA
Organism: Artemia sp. Qi Xiang Cuo; assembly: GCF_049724085.1. Taxonomy (NCBI): domain Eukaryota; kingdom Metazoa; phylum Arthropoda; class Branchiopoda; order Anostraca; family Artemiidae; genus Artemia; species Artemia sp. Qi Xiang Cuo. The sequence continues at coordinate 65,041,754 of NC_142803.1, read as the reverse complement.
GAACTGTTTCGACTAATCAAATCTGTTTCTTATAACTGGCAACACTGTTGTTTTGGAAGAACTGATAAGTTATCTGTTTGACTTCTTCATGTTTTCTTTATAAAGAGTGAGGTAGTATAATGTCTTTCCTATAACATTTTCATCTGTAAGACTTTATTTATGTTTGGGTAAAATTCTACTTTAGCTACTTTTGACTATCTTGGAAAGGGGTTAGGTTAAGAAAATGAAACTTTCAGGGATGGTTCTACAGGCTAAAGTATGTCCCGGTAAGATATTTTGAAGTACCCACCTCCACTCCTTCTCCCTCTAGAGGGTCCTGACCTTTGATGACCTTTAAAAATATGTGAGTTATAGAAGTGAAACCTTGCAAAATAGATCTTCTGCTTAAATGAAGTACAACAAAATTTTTTTCAGCTTCACAACTTTGCTCAATCCCAATTTATATGGTTTTAAAGATAGGCAAATACATTTCCTAAATTTTTGAAATAAACTATTTATATGGCTTAAAATTCTGCTCAAATAACTGAAATTGCATTTTCAGAGCTAAAGTCAGAGAAAAAGAAACTGATAACTGAAAATTAATCTAAAATGTTGTTTTGTCAAAATTTCAATGGGTATAGACCTGTCATGTAGGCAAATTTTCAGGATCCTCTAGAGGGACAAGGAGTGGAGGTAGGTACTTCAAAATACCTTCCCGGGACATACTTTAGCCTGTAGACCCATCCCTGAAAGTTTCATTTTTCTAACCTAACCCCATTCCAAGATAGCCAAAAGTAGCTAAAGTAGAATTTTACCTATGTTTGTTCTATAGTAGTAGGCCTATGAGGTATAAAAAGTCATCTGTAAGACTATTTAAGTTTGCTCTATGATAGGCCTAGTATGAGGTAGGCTATAAAAAGTCATCTGTTTGACTTTATTCATAATGCTTTATAGTACAGTGATATATTAAAAAGTCATCTGAATGACTTTATTTATGCTTCTCTAAGTAAAAAATATGTAAACCCAAAAAGTCATATGTAAGACTTTATTCATGTTTGCCCAATAATATTATGAGGTAGCCTATAAAAGTCATCTGTAAGACTTTATTTATGTTTGGTCTATAGTAGTATAAGGTATAAAAAGTCATATGTATGACTTTATTCATAATACTTTATAGTAGAATAATATATTAAATTGTCATCTGTATAACTTTTTGATGTTTTCTCTACTAGCCTACTTCACTTTACCCTCCCCCAACTGTAATATGCAGCCTGAATTATACTTAATTTATGCATTGTCACTTTTTTGTTCAAATTGTATACAACATTAATGAAATCAAGAAATAGAAAAACTAAGGGAGAGTTTTGGGTAAATTTCTACCAAATTATTATTGACATGCATAAAGTGAATATACCACTCGATGCCTTTTTTTATGCTGATTATGAATATAATAATCATTTCTATCGGAAATGAATTTCAGCCCCCCCTCCCCTATATATATGCCAAATTCACAGTATATATTTCTACATTAGGGGGGTGGGGGTAAAGTTTAAACTTACCTCCCATTTACATCAGAAACAAAATTTGCCCCCCCCCCCCTAATGTAGAAATATATAACCTGAATTGGCCTATATAGGGGGGGGGGGCTGAAATTAAGTTCCAATAGAAATGACTATTATATTTGTAATCAGCATAAAAAAAGGCAGTGAGTGGTATATTCACTTTATGCATAAGTCAATGATATGATTTGGTAGAAATTTACTGAGTTTTGAACCTTAGACCTATCCTGATTACTGATTAATCTGTAAAGAAAGAAAAAGCAAAAAGTTTGTAACTTGTAATCTTTCAACCAGACAATGATGTGAGATGGAATATGTTTTAGAAGCTCCACTTGTTAATTATCAAGAAGTAATAGAAGTTATTCATAGCCTAGAAGATATTATTTTATAAAACCTATAGGCCTACAGGGTAAGATACCCAGTAGTTGGCCAGCTAATCCACTCTTTAACAGCTAAATCATTGTAAACTCTCTAGTACCACTAGAAATTGGATTGTTATACTATTGACTTAGGTCTCCTGCCAGGCGCTGTTTGGTATAGAGGGTGATATCTGCCTCCTCCATCTGCTTTGGTCCATTGCAAGTGTTTGTGCTTTGCTTAGTCTCATGTTTACCATATCCAGGAACTTGCACAGGCTTTTATACCACTGTTTCTTTGATCAGTCACAAGGTTGCTTCCAACCAGCTTTGATAGGGTCAAAGTCAAAGATCTTCTCTGTGGGTAAGTGCAGGGGCATTTAGACTAGGTGTCCAAACTGTTGTAAGGTATGCTTGGCTGCTTTGGTAGGAAACCAGGACTGCTTGGTGAGTTACAGTAGCTTCTTGTTATGTACAAAGCCAAACCACTATAAACCTTTAATTGTTCTCAGGCTGTTTGACTAGAATCCATTGATGGCCTTAAGGGTTTGGGCTAATGCTTGCCAGGTCTCATCTCTGTAAAGCATCACAGAACCAATTAGGGTGTTAAAAATTTGCAAAAATTTACATCCCTGTTATGTTTGGAAGAGCATGATGCACCAGCCATTAACTTGAACACAGCTCTTTGTACCATGGTGTAGAGCTTTGAAGAGTCTGTAGTATTTCTCAGGGAGGTTGGTTGATTCTAGAATCTGCTAAAGTACTTCTTGGTCCACTGAGTCAAATGCAGCTCAGAAGTTGACAAAGGCAAAAAAGTTTTCTATCAGAACTCTGTGGCTTTTTCTATTATCTGTTGAATTGAGAAAATCTGCTTCATGTCTGACATAAATGCAGGTTGCTCCAGTCCCCAGATTCCACATTTAATATTCTGACATCAATCCAGCAGGACCATTAAGAAAATTATTTGTGGACTGACAACAGAGTTATTTCACAGTAATTTGAGCTGTTGCTTCTAGAGCCATTCCTCTTCCATAAGGGATTGATGACACCCTTCTGCTATCTTCAGGAATTTTCTCAATTTGCAAGATTGTGGAGATACAGGAGCATAGTAGGACCAGTATATTTCAGCAGTTAAGTGCTTAAGCCACAAATACCAGAAACTTAATTACTGTTGAGCCTTATAAATACATTTGTACTTTCTGAGGGGCAGAAATTGTCTATGGGTTTTCAGAGGAAGATTTTACAGAACTTAAGAACCCTGATACTAACAAAATGGAGTTTAAAAGTTGTGTGTTGGTTAAGATTGGTTGGGAGAAAACACAAAATTTTTGAAACTGAAGTTCTTGTAAAATATAAGAAAATGTATGAAGTAAAATACAACTTAAAGAAGATCATTGACATTGAGTGGTTTACCCAAAAAACCCAGTGACTTATAATGTAAATCATAACAATATTTTTATAAAAGATACCACATCTAGTAATGTCTGGAGGGACACAACATTAATTTGAGGAATTATTTTTCAGTGTGCCAATCTATCAAACTTCAATGTTGGTTGAAAAATTTGACTTTTGACATTATTTGAAAATTATACATTAAATTTAAAAATGATTCCCCATGCTAACAATCTGTGTGTTACATAGGCTATATTACAAACCTTAAATCTTTGATGAAAAATAAACTAATTGATGCACATTTAATCTTGTATGTGAACCAAAATAACATCCAGTTAACATTAAACTGTGCACATAATAAAATGATGTGTACATATATCAAATGTATATCTATATGTGCATTTGCACATTTGTATATTTGTATGCAGGCTGACTTTGCAGTAATTAAAAAAAAAAATTCCAAAAAAGAAGTTAAACTTAAGATCAGCAAATACAAATACCTATTAAAATTCAAACTCAAAACAACTAGAAATTATTATTAAAGAAGAAATGAAATCCAAATCAAACAGAAATAAAATATAACAATCATCGCAAAAAAACATACAACAAGTACTAATATAAATGAATAAATAAATTTTTTTAAATCATTAATGCTGAAATTGAATATCCAAATACCGCTTAAAAATAAAATATTTTGCTATTGAAGTATAAATGAAACCCAAAATGAACAGAAATTAAATAAACAATCATACAATCAATTCTAATATAGTTGAATAAATAAATCTTAAAACAAGTGAAACTTAAATTGAATATGCAAATCAAGCTTGAAATGAACCCAAATCACTAAAAACAAGAGTTTGGGTATTGCCTCTTTCTCTCACTGTAAAAGTATAAAACCTACTGTGTCATTGGTGCTTCACTGAAAACTGTATGTGTTTTGAACAGTCTTGGAAAGTACAAATAAATCAAATTGAATATTTGATGCATAATGATATTAATTGTTGAACAATCACCAGTTCAAGATTTTATTTCACTGTAATTTTTGTCTTCATTTTCAATGCTGTAATAACTGGAAAAGAAAATGTTTGTAATATAATTTGTTTTCAGTGAAGCGCCAATGATGCAATAGGCTTTAGGTTTTACAGTTAAGGAAGGGGGCTGTATCCAAACTCTTGTTTGTAGTGAAACTATATTTGTCTTGAACAGTCTTGAAAAGAACTAATAAAATTAAAGTGAATATTTGATATACATTGATATTAATTGCTGAAAGCTCATCAGTTCAAAATTTTACTGTAATTTTAATGTTTATTTTTAATATTAAGTACAAAAGAAAATATTTTTTGTAATATAGTTTGTTTTCAGTAAAGTACCAATAATGCAGTAGTTTCTAGACTTTTACAGTGAGAGAAGGAAGCAATACTCAAACTCTTGTTTGTATTGATTTTGTTCATTTTAAGTTTGATTTGCATATTCAATTTAAGTTTCACTTGTCTTAAGATTTATTTATTCATTTATATTACTATCTACTTTATGTTTGTGTGGCATAACTTAAAACACTTGCCATAGGGCTCTGGGGGGTTGTGTTGACCCCAGAGTTTTTATTATCTGAGTTATGAATTTTTTTTAACAAAATAACTATCTCAAAATTTTTATTGGATGGGTTTGGGGAAAAAACGGCATGGGGAGGGGGACTAGTTTCCCTCCAATCTTTTTTACTCTTAAAAAGTGAACTAGAATTTTAATTTCCAATCAAATGTGCCCCTCTGAAGTTTACACAGGCACCCCACCCATAAGAGCCATATATGCCCCCAGGGCATAACTTACAATGCCTGCCCTAAGTCCTGGGGGTTTGTGGTGACCTTGGAGTTTTTGTTATCTGATTTTTCAACTATTTTTAACAAAATGGCTATCGCAAAATTTTTATTGGATGCATTTAGGGAAAAAGGCACAAGGGGGGGGGGGTTAGTTGCCCTTTAATCACTTTTTGTTCTTAAAAAGGGCACTAGAACTTTTGATTTCCAATTGAATGAGCCCCCTTTGAAGTTTTTACAGCCACCTCTTCCATATGAAGTGCCTCTGGAAACGAAATAAAAAATAAAACATGAAGCCTTGCATGGGGCGGGGGGAGGGGGGCTAGTTGGCTTTGGATCTCTTTTGACTCTTAAAAAGTGAACTAGAACTTTCAATTTCAAACAAATGATCCCTCTCTGAAGATTATATGAGCATCCCTTCCATAAGAACCATATATGCCTCCAGGTGATAACTTACAATGCCTGCCCATGGGCCATGGAGGGTTCTGTCAACACTGGAGTTTTTGTTATCTGACCTTTGAACTATTTTTAACAAAATGGCTATAGTATCTTAAAGCTTTTATCCGAGGGATTTTGGGGCTAGTTGCCAACCAATCACTTGACTCTTAGAAAGGGCACTAGAGCTTTCAATTGAATGAGCCCCCTCCAAAGTTTATGCAAACACCCCTTCAATATGAAGTGCCTCTGGAAAAAAAACAACAAAAACATTGGAGCTGTATGGTCTTTACATTAGGCAATACTATAGCACTGCCATAGATACACAGTATGTATAAAACTAAGCATGTGTTTAGGCTTTACTGTGCCTTGTATTTATTCTTAATGTGTAGATCCACAGTTTATCTAGTCTAAACCAACTGTCTAAACCAAAAGTCTAAACCAAGGTAAACCAACTGTGGTATACCTTGGTCCTAAACCTTTTTTTTAAATCATACTAAAAAACGTATATGCAGTTACATAAAAATGTATGCTATAGTAAAATAGTTGAAATCTGTTTTAAGCATTTGTAATACCATGTTTTGCAGGAAAATTTACAAAATAGATCTTTGGTATGCTATTTGGTAAATTTGGAGGAGTTTAAGTTACTGACCTTGCTTTGAAACAGATATACCTTTGGAGTCAGAGTTGCATCCCAAATTGAAATATAACATTCTTTTGCATTGGAAATTAACTTTGCCCCCCCCACCCCCTTCTGCAAATTTGGTAATATATAGGCCCACTCTGAATTGTTTATTGACATTGAATTATCCTTAATTCATATATTCTACAAATTGAATTAACACTTTGTCCAAACAATGGAAAATTCATAGCATATATACAATTCAAGGTATATATTTGCACATTAGGGGGTAGGGACAAACTTTATTTCTAATGCAAATGAGTGTATTTGGATTCAGTGTGCAATTCTGATTCTAAAGGTATGTTTATTTCTTAGCTAGGTCAGTAATTTAAACTCCTCCATATTTAGTCAACCCTTGCTAATAGTAAATATATAATTTTGGCTGAATATTTGCATTTTGATTTGGAGAAGGGGGGGTTAAAGCGAAGTGCTCTTAGCAATGATGTAAGCAAGGATTTTATAATTTTTTAAAGGTGTTTTCAGAGTTTCATAGTGTTTCCTTTTGAGTAGACCCTTCCATTTGAGTAGGCTTTAGTTCTGAAAATGCAATTCCTGTTATTTAAGTAGAATTTTAAGCCATATCTACTGTAAACAAATGCCATCACTTAGCTAAATCACTTTCACCCAAACATAACCCCTAAACTAGAATTTTACCTTGATTTCTATGTTTTCTAGATGTGGACTTATTAGAAAGCTAATCTAAAACATAATGTAGATAGTTGTAGACAAGACCAGGATAGTTAGAATTGTAAGCCTATAGGCCTAATCTTGGGAAGCCTTATATATAATATTTAGACCTAACCTTCAAAATGAGTTATCATGCAAACAACTTAAAAAATTCTAAAACAATTAGTCAGCTAATGTTATTCCTAAAAGGGGTTCACACCCCTCCTGCTAATTTGCCAATATATAGCCCAAACTATATATTCTTTATATATTTTTCCATTTCCTAATTTTGTCAACATTGCTTTTTTTGCTGTTAAATCTATTTGAAGAATGGCATTGGAAAAATGCATAGAAAATTTGTAGTTTAGTGTTATAGTTATTCTTTTTGATATATTTTCTATGAGTAAATATGCCCTTGATTGAGGCTGTGTCATTCAGATGCTTTGTTCCAACTTTTAGATCTTATGTTCAGTAATTAGAACCAATTTGGTAATCACAAATAACTTATTTGTTGATTAATGGAAAATAAAGGTTTTGTTCTCTGGATACTTCTCTTAATGTCCAAACCAACCTCACTTGGTAGGATGAATTTTGCCATGATGGGGCTTGAGCATGACAAGCTAAAAAGTGGCAAAAAACTACTTGTAGTCCTAAACAAAACTAAATTATTCTTAAAAAAAGTGCTTTTACTTGAAATACTGGTGCATTGACAAAAAATAGTGTGCTTCAAATACATCACAACGCACAGTGTGTTAGCTTGTGTCATCATGGTTGCCATCTTCAGTAACAGGTAATAACTTATCAGATGAACATTGCGGCTTGAAATCCATCCCTGTCTTTTTGTAGCTTACTATTGTTTTCCATGCCTTTTTGCATTAATTTCTCCTTTTGCTGGAGTGTTTGAGTATCTTGGCTCTTTTGGTTTTAAAGAGCTTGCATCAATCCATATTATCAGCAGGAAAGGTCTGATCTTTTTTGGGTTATTCTGGCAAACTGACCTTGTCAGTTAATTGTTGGTAGTCCAGTAGCAGGGCTGGCATTAGTTGAATGCCCAGAAGTAGAACTGTTGGTGGTAACCTCAAGTTGACGAATTACATCCTACTCTAAGTATTTTGATTTTGCCTAATTTGAGCTTACCTTGATATTGAATAGGCTAGGTAGTCATTTAGGACAGGAGAAAATTGACCTCACATAGTCACAGAACACTTGTAGTAACCGCTCCCGCTTGGGGAGAAATGCGACACCACATGGCAGTAACAGGGCTGCCACAAAGTCCTTAAAAGTCCCTAAAATTGAGTGAAGGTCCCTCTTGGTCCCTTAGACTAATAATGGTTCCTAAAGTCCCTTTTTTGCTTTGGTTTAAAGCTCTGTATCCTGAAGGATACCACTACCTGTGAATATATGGTTTTCATTATTTTTGTTTCGATTGAGATTCTTGCAACCTGTTTTTGGCTGTCTAAGAAAGGCAAAACTTGCTGTTGCACAGGCTACAGCGTTACTGTCAAGACAGAGAAGACAAACTAGTAACTAAAAGGAGTGACCCTTTCTTGGCCCGGGAATCAATAGGCTAGGAGGTGGCAGGGTTCAGTTGGCTCTGTTAATTACTTTGAAAACTCTTTTGGGTGTCACTTTGTTATACACAGAGGAAAAATAAATAAGTAAGAGAATGGCTCCAAGTACATAGTACAAAGGAGGCGGTGTTAAAACTAGGTTTCTTGCTCGATTTTGAGCATACACTTTGACTTGACTTACTTGACTTATGTCTCCTGCCGGGCGCTGCTCGGCGTAGAGAGTGACGTCTGCCTCCTCCATCCACTTCTGTCCATGGCAAGCATTTGCACATCGCTCAACCTGATATTTGCCATCGCCAGGAACTCGGACAGGCTGTCAGACCATCGTTTCTTTGGTCGGCCGCGAGGTCGCTTCCAACCGGCTTTGACAGGGTCGAAGTCATGGATCGTTTTTGCAGGTATGTGTGGAGGCATTCAAAGTAGGTGTCCAAACCATCGTAGTGTTTGCTCGGCTGCTTGGGTCGAAAACCGAGACTGCTTGGTGAGCTGCAGCAGCTTCTCATTGCTGACAAAGTCGAACCATCGTAGACCTTTGATCCTCCTCAGGCTCTTCAACTGAAAGACATCAATTGCCTTGAGGGTTGCGGCTGAAGCTTGCCACGTCTCAGCTCCATAGAGCATCACAGAACCGACGAGGGCATTGAAAATCCGCAGCTTTGTTGTACGACTAATGTTTGGTTTTCGCCAGAGGTGACGGTTCAGTCTGCCCATGGCAGAAGACGCTTTGGATATTCTTGCTTGTAGTTCAGAAAAAAGCAAGCCATCTAAAGAAATTTTGGAGCCCAGGTAGGTGAACCTTTGGAAAATTTCGATGCTTGTGGTGCTTTCCAGGCTAATTGAAAGATTGGTATCAGGTGAGGAGAGGTCTATGGACATGATTTTCGTTTTAGTCTAGTTTATCTGCAGTCGTACTTTTGCAGCCTATTCTCGTAAGATTCAAAGCGCTTCCAGCAACGGCTTCATGGAGTCCGCCAGAATGGCCAAGTCATTGGCAAAATCAGCATCTGTAATGACACAATCTCCAAACTTGAGAAAATCCAAAGCTGAGACGTGAAGTAGTCCTTGTCATAACGTAGTCTATGATGACATTGAAGAGCTCTGGGGCAACTGCACATCCTTGGCGCACTCCTGTCGTGATTTGGAAGAACAGGCTGCGGCGGCAGTTCACTTGAACACAGCTCTCCGTCCCATGGTGTAGAGCTTTGAAGAGTCTGCAGTATTTCTTAGGGAGGCCTGTCGATTCTAGAATCTGCCAAAGAGCTTCTCGGTCCACTGAGTCGAACGCAGCATGGAAGTCGACGAAGGTAAAAAAAGCTTTTTGTCGGAACTCCGTGGCTTTTTCTATGATTTGTCGGATCGTAAAAATCTGCTCGATGGTTGAACGGTCCGACATGAAACCAGCTTGCTCCGGTCGCCGGATTTTACGAATGATATTTCGACATCGATCTAACAGGACCATTGAGAAAAGTTTTCCCGGGACAGACAGTAGGGTTATTCCACGGTAGTTCAAGCAGTCGCTTCTAGAACCTTTCCTCTTCCATAAAGGGATAATGACACCATTCCGCCAATCTTCGGGAATTATCTCGGTTTGCCAGATTGTAGAGAACAGGGTGTGGAGAAACAGGAGCATAACAGGACCTGCATATTTTAGCAGCTCCGCACTCAGGCCACAGATACCAGCAGCTTTATTGTTCTTGAGCCTTTTTACTGCATTTCCAATTTCTGAGGGGCTGAAAGGCTTGTCTGGAGGAGCATCTGTTTCGGATCTTGGACTGCCTGGTTGGCTGGGACTATCAGTAGGAGGCATAGACGGGCTAGTGTTGTTCAGGAGTGAGCAGAAGTGGTCCTTCCACCGCTCGAGACAAGAACCCTCATCAGAGAGAAGTGTCCTATCCCTGGATAGGACGGGTCCCAATGCTGGTGTTTTATTTTCTGTGAGATTGCGGAGGTGCTTGAACAGGCTACCCATGTCTTTCTTTTTTGCTGCTAGTTCGATTTCATTGGCTTTCCTTGCAACAAACTGAGTTCGGTCTCGGTGAATAAGTCTGTTCCGCACTCCATTGAGCCTTCGATAGGTGGCCATGTCCCCAAGAAGTCTTGCCTTCTGCCTTTGCTCTATGACCTGCAGTGTTTCGTCAGTTAGCCATGATTTCTTCGGGAAACTCCGCTTGCTAAGCACCAGATATGCTGCTTCGCTGGTCAGTGATTTAAAATACTTCCAGGCGTCTTCACTCTTGTTGAGTGTGCCCAGGAGCTCAAAGCGATTTGATATCTCAACACTATACTTCTGGCAAGTATATGGCTCCTTTAGTTTCCCAATATCTGCTGCTACTGGTTTTCTTTCCGATCGCTGTGCATGGAGGCGAAGCTGGACATCAGCACATACAAGCCTGTGATCTGCATTTCCGAGCTCTGCTGATCTGTAAGTTCTGCAGTTCTTCAGCAATGATCTCCAGCGTTTAGAAATAATGACGTAGTCAATCATCTTCTTTGTGCGACCGTCGTTACTATACCACGTGTACTGGTGGATAGTCTTACGTTGAAAGTAGGTGTTTGCGATCACAAGTTCATGGGATCAGCACAGTTCGAGTAGGCGAAGGCCGTTATCGTTCAGTGGGTCAGGGGATACAGGTCCAATTGTGCCACGCCAAACACCCATATCATCTCGCACTGTAGCATTGAAGTCACCGAGAAGAATAGTGACATCGTGGGGGGAAACTGTTGACAGACATCTGGACAGAGCAGAGTAGAACTCTTCCTTGATTACGTCATCGGAATCGTTGGTCGGGGCATAGCATACGAAAATTGTCATCTTGCCATGCTTGTGCCCAAAGCGGGCCTTCATTATTCTGTCCGATACAGCTTCGTGCAAGAGTAAGGCCTTTCTTGCAAGGCCGTTTAGCGCGAGGCCAACACCATTTCTTCTCATGCTCCCTCCAGACCAGACTAACGAGCGATTATCGCCTATTTGCTCTTCTCCACTTCCAGTAAGACGGGTTTCTGTGAGACCTGCAACCGCCACTTTATTCTTACGAAGTTCTTGAGAAAGTAGGTTCTTTGATGCAGGTGCATTCAGGGTCAAAACATTCCAGGTGGCTATTCGAAGCCCCCTTTGGTCTAGAAGGTTCAGTCTGTCAGTCTTTCTTACGTCGTCAGCATGTCCGTTGATGCGCGTAGGTTGAGATCTTAAAAGGAGGTCCGGATCCAAGGCTATGTAGTCACTTTGCTTAGCACTTGATTTTCAGGTTGAGGGTCGCTAGCCCAACCAACCCTAGGCCTGGAATCTGATTAGATCTAGATTAACCTAGATACTGATATTCCCGGGGTGGGCTCCACCCACCACATGAGGTTGCAGCCACCCTGATCGGAGTGTTTAGTTAGGGGATGACCCCATATCCAGAGGCACGTGGTCAGCAGACAAGGTCTGCATCATTCCGGACGAACTCCATTCGCCTTGAGCATACACACATTTCTCGAACTATTAGACTACTTCCTAGCGACTTTTTTTTTATTTTATCAGAATGCATTTCTGGTAATTTATTTCTGGTAATAGACAATATATTTTTCTGCTAAATTCTTTTCTTCTTTTAAGGTTTAGGGTTTAAAGTTTTAGTTTGAATAAGAATGGGAGAGTACAAATTCAAGGAGACTTGGTTGGAAGAGAAAGATGCGACTGGACACTAAATGAAAGAGTGGTGTAGAGCCTTTCCAGGTGATCTGTTCTCTTTCTACTGTTATGTCTGCAATTCATTGCTTGTCTGCAATAAGGGCTCCTATGCTTTACTGCAGCTCGCCAGTTCTGATGAACATAAGAACAATATTACCATAAAGCACACTCCAAATCAGCTTCGTCTCTCGGAAGTATCTCTTGTTGAGAGTGGCGAACCAGCAAAACTGCCCATGCACCTAGGTGCTTATGTACTGTGGTATGAAAAAACAGTTTCAGAAATTACATGGGCTCTGAAGATGATTGTGTCTTGACTATTCTGGGAAATCCAGAGACGGAATAGCAGATGTAGTTGAAAAATTTTCAAAGATACAGTGGTCAATACTTCACCTTTGAGGGAACTAAGTTTGCTTATTGTTTAACCGAAGTTCTTGAACCCCTTTTCCGGAAGATGACCCTTGAATGAAATCGGCAACAGTTATTATGTTGTCGAGTTTGATGAAACCTCAAATTCAGAAAGTAAGAAAGAGCTTCAAATGAGGATCTGATTTTGTTCTGAAAAGATGAAACGAGTTGTAGAAAGACATATGGAAACTGCGTTTATTGGACATGTCACAGCTGAAGACTTGGAATAAGAAATAGTCAGAACAATCGATGAGAGTGTTTTATCTATCTCTAAACTACTAGCGTTAAGTTATGACGGTCCCAACGTAAACAAAAAACTTCCGACTGATTGTCACTGAAAAACGTGGATTGACAGGTAGCGAAGGTCTCCTTGATATTGGTACCTGCACAATCCATTTGGTACACAACTCTTTTCGGAAGGGCTTTCAGGAAATTGGTGAGAATTGTTCTGATCTGATCATCAAAGTGTACTACTTTTTTAGTGGCTGGCCGGCTAGACAAGAAGACTACGGCAAGATTCAGGAGGAAACTGGTGTTTGTAAGTTTTGTTTTTTTAAATACGTACCCGCCTGATGGTTAACAATAGGACCTGCCACTTCGAGGCTAAGGCAATAAATGCCAGCTCTGTTTTAGTACTGTGTTGTCTATATTCTAAAGAAAAATCATAGTATTATGAAATGAAATGTGTACAAAGAGATCATCTGGCTGATCAAACAGCCGACCATGAACGTCGAGTGTCAGATTGTTGTTGATTGTTTGAACCTCTTCACATGTTTCACCGAAAAGTTTCAATGGTAAGAGCCCTAGTGCATGAACTCTACACGGAGCTGAATCTCCTGGTCTTGAAATTAGCTGGATGAGTTTTAAAACCTGAAGCGAGAGTCAACTTATGGATGAACTAACTCTTCAGCCATTTGAAGATGAAAAGAACTTTGTGCCACTGCTACAGACAGTTGTGAGTAACGAGATTGTGGACTGTCTCGAGTGAGTAGGCCAGCTTTCAACACGCTCGTTCATGTAGCGTGTTCAGAAGTATTATTCTGCGGTAGTCCAGTTATCCGGACTTCCACCGGAGCCAGGAAAGATTGACGACAAGTGAAACAACGTGATCCATGGAGGAAAGTATCCAAACTTGTCTGAAGTCGTAAAAAATGCTTTGACCGTTTCACACGGGTTTGCCAGCATTGAGCGAGGTTTCCCCCTTTCGGGGCGAGTTCTCAACGAAGAAAGAGCTTTGCTAAATGAGGGAACTTCGAATGCAAAACTATTTGTGATAGATGGGTTGGGCAGATTTGGAGGACGTCCACAAAATTTTGCTATAACTGAAGACTTGATAAACCTGGCCAAATCATCTAGAAAGAGCTATGATATGTACCTACAGCAGGAAAAAGCCTTGAAAGAAAAAACTGAGAAAGAGCAAAAGAATTTGGAGGCAAGAGAATGGCTGAGAGAACAGCAGCTCGCTGAAACCTCTTTGAAAAGACAGACAATAGTCTATCAAAAAATCTATCAAAGAAAAAAAGGAGCATTTGGTCCTAAGGAACAGGCCGCAGAGGAGTTGCTGAAGGAAGCTCATAACTGGCTGAAAAAAGGTGTTGAAAAGAAGGACATGATTGAGGTACATTTAGCACAGGCCACAATAAATGAGACTCTGTCAATGCGTACTGAACAAAAAAAAGGTAGCTGCTACTCTTGAAACCCCCTGCTGCAGTTAGAGTCAAAGAAACAGCTGCTTATCACATCTCTATTCCATCAGAAGGCAGTGCAAAAAAGGAAAGCAAATAGGTTGTGTGTTCTAGTTACCTCATCCTTATCTCTTTCATCATATTAATTAAAAAAACTTTTTCCACAAAATAAGTTTTTCAAAGAAAAGTAAAGAAGACCATTAAGCCAAAAATGAGAAAAAATCAAATCAAATAATCTACCAAGCGTGAAACTACCACAAATCAGCATCGATAAATAAATGAAACCCAAAATGAACAGAAATTACAATAAATAACTGAGTCAAACTCAAAACGAGCAGAAATTAACTTGAGTTGGGCTCAAAACCCCTATGCCTTCCCAAGGCCAGAACATAATTTGCACTTAATTAAAAAAATATAAATGTTTTTACTTTTACAACTTTAATAAGTCAAATAATGTTAACATTTTGATTACTAAATATCAATATATGTATATTCAACTGACAATCCACATTCATTTGTATTTTTTAGAGTATTAAATTTTTCATAAAGAAAGGTGTTTTGCCTCTAGCAATTGTGCGTACAAATCCATCAGTTCCCATTTTGGGGTCTCAGGGACTCTTTGTGGGGCCCTTAGAGATGAGAATCCCAGTGACAGGTGACAGCACTGGCCGATATGCAAGCTGATTTGAATGTACACCTTAAAACTCAAACGAAGACAAGGAAAAGACACGCTTTAAGAAACAAAAAACCACACTTTTTGGGATAAAAATTAAAATCTGGAATCAGAAGTGATGGAAAATTGTTGAAAATTTTTCTCCAACATAGAAATAGCAACCCAAACTATGGATTCTTATAAAAAAAATTAAAAGATATAATATTTTTTCCATGAAAAAGACCATGTCAATAAAAAACAAACAGAAATTAATTTGGAAAACTTTTTCCGCAAAACAAATTTTTCAAAGAAAAGTAAAGAGCTCCATTAAGCCAAAAATGAGCAGAAATATTCCAAGCATAAAACTACCACAAATCAATAAATAAAGGAAACTCAAAACCAACAGAAATTACAAAAAATACCCGAGTCAAACTCAAAACGAGCAAAAATTAGCATAGGTAGGGCAGTTGGATACGACATGATGGTAGTGGACAGAAATCCTTATATAAAACGTGCAATTCATTTTTTTCTGGAATCTGGAGAATCAATATAATTTATGTATTTGATGTGTCGTGATGCAAGTATTTACTATTATTTTGTTGTCCTATTACTGTGGTTTTCTGTTTTGCAATCTTCTAATTTTATGGTTTTGTTGAGAAAGAATTATGAAATAGGAATTTGAAGTATTCAAATTTACTCGTTTTTTGCATCCTATTGTTGCTTTTGTCTCTTATGTGAGTTTTGAGTCAGCTAACCTTTTAGATAGATAGATAGATAGATAATTTTATTCACCCACTCGATACAAAACCACAAATGGCACGAATGGAGTATAAAAAACAAAACAAAAAAACACTTAACTGCAAAAACAAAAACAAACGTTACGATACACCGCCAATAAATAAAGACATTATTACAAAAACTCACTAAGGACGAATTGCAATTGCCAGACTACTAGGCCCAAGCGACCCCAAAAATTCAGAACGACGTTTCGTCACAGCAGCAATCGGATCTGTGATACCGAACCTTGCAGACATCTTGGAATTATTAACCCACGGTGGGGTATTTAAAAGAAATTTTGCATATTTGTAAAAAAGTGATCGAAGGTTTCTTTTATCACTAACACTAAATATATGCCAAAACGGTGATAAAGCCAGAAAGTGTGGGATCACCAGTGCATTATATAGCCTAGCTCGAATTTGTCGATTAAATTTCGCTTTAGTTGAAGATAGCGCCCCGTAAGCCTTACGTGCCTTTTCTGCGAAATTACTTATTTGGCGAGCACGTGTAGATGCCATGTTATGACCTATAGGCATTCCTAAGTACATTATGGAGTCAGACAGTGGAACCTCTTGAGCACCAAATTTGACAGCAAGATCTATACAATCTGCATTTCTCCTATTGAAAGCAACAATCTCGCTTTTACTTGCATTAAAAGATAGGCCTATCTCTCTATAAGCATCATCTAGAATCTGAAAATTTTCTTCAATACGAGACAAACATCTACTTAAATTAAAAATATCATCTGCGTAATTAAGTAATGTTACATCCAAACCTCGGAAAATGCAGCTCATTTGCACTAACTTTTGGGCCTCGAGAACACTATTATTATACAACCGGGGTGACGAAATTGCACCCTGCCTAATGCCCTTTCTAACCGGAATAGCTTTTGGCAATACAATCGGCCCGTTAGGAGACGGGACTTTAACTTGGACTCGAAGCTTCTTATACATATCCCGAAAAGGCAAAATAACCGATCGGTCCACACCACGTTTATGAGCAGACACTAATAACTGGGGATGTATCCCAGAATCAAAAGCACGTCTAACATCGTGACTCGCTAGAGTAAGGGATTCATTCAGTTCATCAGCTTCTATTAATATATTAGCAAGAATATAATGGACATGCTCGCGACCAACACCTTTTTTAAATCCGAACTGATTATCGGGGGTAGAACATTGAAAAGCAATATGATCTATAACTAGCAATTCCATAAGCTTACATAAAACCGGCGAAACAGTTATAGGGCGGTAAGATACGCATTCAGACGGATTTTTCCCTTTTTTCAAAATAGGTGTAATTACTCCAGTACCAAAAACGTCGGGAACGAGACCAGAATTAAAGATAATTTGGAATAGAAGCTCTAAATGACTCAGGAGACCAGCAGTACCATGTACAAGATGCAACCCACACAACTTGTCGACACCTTTCGATTGTTTCTTTTAATTTTGAAATTGCACGAATCAGATTAGGAACAGTTACTATGTAGCCAACACCAGAACTAGGCAATTCCATGAACTTATCAAGTTCGACTTCATATTTATCTTCAAGATCTTGTTCGGGTGGAGAGAACTCAGAAGTAAAGTGGGACACCCAATCTTGCTCAGAGATCACAGGTTCGACACTATTCTGATCACCATTACGTTTAAGAAATCTCCACACAGCATTTGGATCATTACTTATCAATTGACAATGTTGATCGATCACTTCACATTTATGCTTAGACAAAATCTTAGCAAATCTGCGTTTGCTGAACAGCCGAACTTCATTTACAACACCTGATTTCGGACGACCACACTCGTTCCAGAGCCTAAGCCAAAATTTTGCACGACCACAAGCTTCACTTAGAGCAGGGTTAGGCTCGTACATTTAAAAATTTGTACAATATATTAGGGTGAACTTGGGTAAGTCCGGCCCTTTATCGAGTTTTTTTCAGCTTAATCTGGTCCCAAGATTGTTTTGGAGTTTCTGCCACAATAAAAATTATTTGACGTTGTTCTTGACCATTCTAGGAATATTCTACACAATCCACAAAGTCCCCAAGTTTTGTGGTTTCCGTAAGTTGCTACACAAAAGTAACCCATCTCAGGGAGGCCAAACTTACCCCAGGTCTGGGGGTGAATCCGGCACCTCCCAGGTAAATCTTATGTATGTAGAGATAAAAATTATTTCACACTAAGACATGATAGAGGGTCCCTCTATGTAAAGAAAAACCATACAAACAAAAAACTCTCGTTAATGGTTTGTATGTGCCAAAGCGGAACATCAGCTTTCTGATTATTATGGGGTAACTCCGACAGTGCTGGTTTTATCCCGTACATAGGAGAAGTCTCTGAGAAAAGAATTTTTTCAAATTGTTTATTGTAAATATGAAAAAGGTAACGACATACTTCAAATAATAGGATAAAAAAAAAGCAGTTTCAATTAGTATCAGAGAGATTCGAAAAAGCAAACTTTTGATCACTTGCAGGCACTAGTGTGCTTCTTGTAAAGGCTAATGATGTGCCGAATTTGGAATGATGGTAGAGTGAAGGGACCACCTTCAGAGAGTCTCAATGGTTCGGCAAAGATGTAGTTTTCTTCAACTTTTTCAATGTCATCCTTTTTTGACCAATCGTATGAATAGTTGGCTAGGCTCAGGCATCAAAGATATTTTATACGAACAAGATTTTCATAGGGAAAATCAAGCACCCTCCCGATATACCAGCCTTGTTGATCTCGTTTGGTATCGTATGCTAAAGCATAGTACTCATTTAGCCGTATGCTCAGCTTCTTTTCCTCTTCCTCTTCATGCTCACTGCCAACAGTATCACGGATATCCATTTCGTCAGTTGAGGAACCCGATGAGACATCAACGTCAGAGTCTTCACTGGAAAGATCATCTTTCTTTTTCTTTTTCAGTTTTGTCTTGAGTGTGTTCTTTTTTACTTTCCCTTTTTTGTTCTCTAGCTTTTCTTTTTTCTCTTTCTCTATGTGTTCAAGCACTCTCAAAGTCTCTGCAGATATGATTACTTCAGCTTCCCAGGCAACTCTTTGCCTACCGGATGTCCTAGATGCTGAGGCATCAAGAGAAGGGCGACGTACTGAGTCCAAGAGAAGTTCTTCAAAGGATTTGCCATGCGTATGATTCTTCTTCGGACTAACCAACACCGAAATGGTAATCTGTTCAGTTGCAGAGTTCACCCTGGTAGTCACTCTTGTTAAATTCTGAGTCTCCAATTTCTTACTCTCAACATATCGTTTAAACTTGGCTGGATCAAACTTCGCGTTGTCGACCACGTCGCTGTTGATACATGCTGGAATAGTAGAATCGTGAATTCCTGTGTTGCTTGAACTGATTTTTGAATCAGTGAAGGAGTAAGGTAAGTCTCCAAGATCTGACAAGACATTTTCACAAGGCCTGGTTATGACAAGCCGTCACCTGGGTGTGCTCTTTGCCAGTTCACGAGCTTCTGCTCATAGGATGATTTCAGCCCTGTGAAAATAACCCTGTCAAGGGGCTGCAGTAAATGGGATGCATGGGCTGGCAACTTGAGGATGGTAACATTCTTCTCTGAAGCGAGCTTCGCAAGAGCCAAGGATAAATGGGAGCCATGGCCATCAAGAATAAGAAGTGCTTTTTCTTTCACCTGAGGCAGAAAAAAAATCTCTAAACCAGTTATAGAAAAGGTCCGCAGTCATCCATCCTTTCTTAGTAGCTGAATAACATGCATCTGGATGGTCCTGAACGGGTAGCCATGAACTCCAAGTGTTTTTTTCCCGAGAAGACTACCAGTGGTGGCAGCTTCTCACTTCATGCATTAACACATGCTAGCACTGTTGTGTTATCATGTCCATTGCCACCAGTTTACCGCGTTGCTGGGGATCCTTTTGCGCCAGCGATTTTAAGGGTACCAGGATCGCGACAAAACGAATTTTTGTCCAAGTTGAACGAACATTCTGGTTGATCTAAGATGTCAAGTTCTTCTGCTGTTTTTTGTAGCAGGTCATAAAATCCTAGAATAATAAAAGGATCTGCTTGTTCCACAGCCCTCAGGTTTTCAAGACGCTCAGGATTCTTAAGCGAGATGTTGTTTCTTTTCTTAAACCCAAACCACCAGTCCTCACCTGGCCGGTTGTTCGTGAAACGAGTACTAATTTTGTTCATGCAGACATATTTTTGCACTTCGTCTAGGAACTGTTGTTTGGTAAGCCCCATGCCCCACTTTTCTATGACCTTCAGCGAATTTGCCATACTCTGCTCAACATCAGGAGGTAGGTCCGGAGCTCTCCCGAGAGTAACAGCGGGCAATTCGCGGAAAGTCATTTGCTTCTTCGTCTGATTCATCAGTGTTGTCCTCGGTATGTTGTAAAATTTTGCAGCTTTTTTTAAAGACATTCGACATGATAGTACTTCATCTTTGGCTTGTTTAAGCTGTTCAGCAGTATATCGTCCTCCTGCCCCCTTGTTGGTTTTTCGGTTGTACTTGCGTGGCATCTGAAAAAAAATGCAGGTTTATAGTAACAATTGTAAAGCTTAGCTAGTGTATTAGAAACGACAAGCCATATTGACAAATTCAAGCTTATAACGCGTCCAGACTATCCGTTTTCTGGAAAAATGGGACGGAAAATTGGAAGCAGGAAAAGCTGTCCAGACTTAAAGTTTTTTTTTTTAATATCTGTACAAGTTTATCAGATATCCTCATCAAGGTTTTTTATTAGCCAAAACCTACAGAAAACAATTTTAGAGCCTCAGTTAGACAATTTACCTTTTTCTCTCATGAGAAAATTGTTGGCGTTTGCATCCTGAGAAAAACATCAGAAATTGTGTTTATTCCCTATGGGTACTCGTGAATTCAGCTATATTGTTACTGATTGACAAAGTTTCGAAAAAATTCATATCAATCACAGGCAGTATTTTGGTTTTTTCGACCCCAACCCCCTTCGCACTCAAATATATTCCCCTAAACGTGTCTACCATGCATTTGCTTTTCTGTTAGAACCAAAAATCCGATGTTATCTAGTGTTTCATTGGAAAGCAATCCGACAATACTAGGTTTAATATTAACTTGGCACAATGCGATTCTTCAATGTCTACTTTCAGCTTTGACAGATTTAGCTGTTAATATTAGTATTGATTTTCATGGGTGTAGGGAGGGGGGCAGCTGCCCTCCCCCCTCTAGACCTTCAAATTTACATTAGATATGGCTGAAAAAGCAGATGGTTTGGAAAAAGCAGTTGATAAAACTTCATCACACTATCAACTTGGGTCAAGACAGTGAATAAAATAAACTAAAAAATACTCCTATCTATAATTTTCATGTCTGGAAACCTTTATTATTGGAAAAAAACATAATAAGCAACTGGAAGATGCAAGAAAATCACATAAACAGGAAAAAATATGAAAGCAAAATCTTATGCAAAAAATTAAGACACTCAAATCTGAAAAAAGTATTTTTGATCAAATTAAAATCAAAAAATGAATTTATTCAAGGGTTTCTCATAACGTTAAGTATATTTTTGTCACAATCCTTCTTTTCCAGTTTCATTTTTCAGTTGATATCGCTCCTTTTCGTCAAGATCTTGGGATCAAGGAATAGTTGACAAATATAATTCACTGAGATCTAGGCTAGAACTGCAGAAGACTAGCCAATCGTATACACGGGGTAAGTCCGGCCCCCCCCCGTGTCGGAATTTACCCTGTACGGGGCAAGTCCGACATGCCGGAGTTACCCCGAACGGGGGTTTTTCTGGGGTAAGTCCGACACCCCTTGTATCTCCTGACTGGCTTGAGGATAAAATACTAATAAATTACAGTAAATACTTCAACTATCCTATTAACTCATCAGCTATTTACAATCATTCCATCCTCTCTTTATGTTTCCGCACTATCAGTTAAAAATTACTACCCACCTCGTGGCCAGCAAAGATGCCCTCCTCGAAATTTCAAAATTTCGTCACCACAAGAGAGGTTAAAAATGGCGGCAATACTGAACACTGTTGTCAAGTACCAAGCCAAAGGAAGAAAATGAAGTACAGAACCACAGATTTCTGTCTTCACTGAATCAGATAAGACGGGGGTGACGGAGTTACCCCGGTGTCGGACTTACCCAAGTTCACCCTAACTGTTGCCTCCCTCTTGAACTATCTTTTAGATGTTTCTATTAAGGGGGGGGGGGGCTCAAGTTTCAGTTTATTTGAAAGATCATGATCGGCAATATTTTTTAAAGAATTTGGCGGTAAGCTTTATAAATTCTACTTTTTCCAGAGCTGAGTTATTGAAGACTTTTTTTTCGCATTTAGTCAAGATGGTTTCTTTTGTTTGTAATGGCTGCAAAGTGTATGACATAGAGAAGCTAGATGTGCCAGAACATTTTCGACAGAACGACATGTGCCAGAAAAATTTTTTTTTGCAATGCATGGACTGTTCTGAACATTTTTAGTAAGTAATAGATTTTTTAATGACAACCCAAATACATTTTCGGAAATCCCAACCAATTTGGTGTATTTAAAGCTTATGCCTCCTCTCTCAAACTTTTTTAATTCTGAAAAATTATGTATTATTGCCCACCTGCAATTTTTTTTATGGAGTAATAATAGTGTTTTTTTTTGTTAAGTTAGTCATAGCCACAACATCCCAAATTCGGAAATACTCCCTTGCCTGTCAAAACTTTTAAAAAGAGCACTAGAGCGTCTGATTACCAATCCAATGAGGCCCCTCTGAAGCATATATGTCCACGCTTTCTATAAAAAACTTTTAAGCTCCCAGGGCATAACTTACAACCCTTGCCCTGAGTGCTGGGAGGATTTGTTATCCTCAAAGACATAATTTTCAGACCTTTCAACTACATTGAACAAAATGGCTGTCTCAAAATTTTGATTGAAAGTGTTTGCGGAAATGATGGGCGTGGGGGGTCATTTGCATTTTGACCACTTTCGACTAAGAAAAAAGGCACTAGTCCTCTCAATTTTCAATCGAATGTGGCCTTTTTGAAGCTTCTATGACAAAACTTTCTATAAAGACCTTATGGCATAAAGAAAGAAAAACGAGCAAAAATGGGGTTTTTATAGGCCAAATGACGAAACTGAAAATACAAAGCGAATATTTCGAGAGGACAAACGCCTCTCTTCTTCAGCGCGAAACGAAACGATGTATCAATAAAAGCCAAAAATTAAAAGAATTAAAACCAACTACCTAACAACCATAAAAGCGAGTTATTCGCCAATATCCGCGATTTGCACAAAATCCAAAAAAACATGAACTGCCATCGACGGATACTAGCGAGCAACAGACAAATGAAAGGAATCAATTCATTCACTCGAAAAAATAAAACGAACCTGCAATTAAATAAGTTGGAAAACTATGTCATTTGATTTCGGATTTTAATTAAGGCATTTCTTGCAGACACCCTTGGAGACCTAAGGGGTTGTTCATGTGTTTGATTAGATGACTGGGAACGTAGTTCAAAGTTTATTTCAGGGATTAGTAACGTATCGGCGTCTCTCTTGAGGAAACCGAAATATGACTCGTTTATTCTTAAATCACCGGAATCTCTGTTTAAAGCTATATCTAAATGCCGATATTTATAAATTTCAACAGCTTCTTTATAATGCTGGGCAATACCTTTATCATGAGAAATAAAACTAGCTTGATTAAACAAAATACTCTGGTCTGGTTTTTCAAAAATGTGCTTTGCAAGGGCAGAGTAAAAATTATCTGTTTTTTACCACTTTTTCAGTTTATTATTAATTGAAATAGAGTGCTGGGTTAATCTATCTGTTAGTCGCTGATTTGTTCTTCCGATATACCAAAGACCACACGAACAAGGAATTCTGTAGACACCGGAGTTTTCACCTATCGGTATAGGGTCTTTACCTTGATAAATTTGGGACCTGATAGTTTTTCTGGGTCTATAATAAGTGTAAATGTTATTTTTCCTTAGATTTTTTGAAATGTGGTCTGAAATCCCTCTAATGTATGGGAGACCAAGATAAACTGAATTTTCCCTTTGATTTGTGTTTTCTGTGGAACTATCTGATAATCTTTTAATGCGTTTTGTAATTACAGAATTTATTAAACTAATTGGATAACCATTCCCAAATAAAATATCTCTAAGGTGGTTGAGCTCTAAATCCAAGAAGCGTGTTGAACAAACTTTCAATGCTCTATCAACTAGAGAAGTGACAACTCTTCTTTTCACAGCAGGAGAATGATTGGAGGAATAACTTAAGTAACGGTCATTATGTGTGGGTTTTCTATATACACTAAACTCGAAACATGAATCATTTCGGTGCACCAGAACATCTAAGAAAGGAAGACGCCTCTCTATCTCTAATTCCTGAGTAAATTTCAGTTTTGGATCCTAAAACTAGATAAGAGCTTTCTTATCTAAAAGGAAAAGGTGAAATTACAGATCAGTTGTACAAAAGGTTTTACCCACGCGGTTGCACGTCCCCTCGCTTTTATGGTCTTCCTAAAGTTCATAAGCCCGGTAATCCACTTCGACCCAGTGTTTCTTCTTTTAATTCTCCTACAGCAAAAATAGGAAAATTCTTATCAGTGATATTTCGCCCACTAATTCAGGCTCAAAAATCCTATATTAAAAATTCTGCTGATTTTGTTTCCAAGGTAAAGCAAGTTTCGGTTAAACCAAATACAAGAATTGGCAGTTTTGATGCAGATTCAATGTATACCAATTGTAATCCTCAAAAGGCTGAACTGTTTTTAGAGCAAAAACTTAATTCTAACCCATCTATATCAGAAAATTCTACTGTTTCGAATCAGACACTTCTTTCGCTTACAGCCCTTTGTAACAGAACTTCTTATTATTTCCATTATAGAGGCATTTTTTATAGACAGAAATATGGGCTCTCCATGGGTGCCCCCCTTTCTCCAATACAGGCTGATATTTTCATGGAAGACCTTGAAGAAATGGCTATTTTGCAAAGTTCTTGTAAACCTGAATTTTGGGTTCGTTTTAAAGATGACATTTTTTATTTATGGGAGCATGGTGACGAGTCTCTGGGTTCTTTTGTTCACTTGCTCAACTCCTTGGATCCAAAACTGAAATTTACTCAGGAATCAGAGATAGAGAGGCGTCTTCGTTTCTTAGATGTTCTGGTGCACCGAAATGATTCATGTTTCGAGTTTAGTGTATATAGGAAACCCACACATAATGACCGTTACTTAAGTTATTCCTCCAATTATTCTCCTGCTGTGAAAAGAGGAGTTGTCATTTCTCTAGTTGATAGAGCGTTGAAAGTTTGTTCAACACGTTTCTTGGATTTAGAGCTCAACCACCTTAGAGATATTTTATTTGGGAATGGTTATCCAATTAGTTTAATAATTTCTGTAATTGCAAAACGCATTAAAAGATTATCAGATAGTTCCACAGAAAACACAAATCAAAGGAAAAATTCAGTTTATCTTGGTCTCCCATACATTAAAGGGATTTCAGACCACATTTCAAAAAATCTAAGGAAAAATAACATTTACACTTATTATAGACCCAGAAAAACTATCAGGTCCCAAATTTATCAAGGTAAAGACCCTATTCCGATAGGTGAAAACTCCGGTGTCTACAGAATTCCTTGTTCGTGTGGTCTTTGGTATATTGGAAGAACAAATCAGCGACTAACAGATAGATTAACCCAGCATTCTAGTTCAATTAACAATACACTTAAAAAGCGAAAAAAACCAGAAAATTTTGACTCTGCCCTTGCAGAGCATATTTTTGAAAAACCAGAACATACTATTTTGTTTAATCAAGCTAGTCTTATTTCGCATGATAAAGGTATTGTCCAGCACTACAGAGAAGCTGTTGAAATTTATAAATACCAACATTTAGGTCTAGCTTAAAACAGAGATTCCGGTGATTTAAGAATAAACGAGTCATATTTCGGTTTTCTCAAAAGAGAAGCTGATACGTTAGTAATCCCTGAAATAAACCTTGAACCACTTTCCCAGTCATCTAATCAACCACATGAACAACCCCTTAGGTCTCAAAGGGTGTCTGCAAGAAATGCCTTAATTAAAATCTGAAATCAAATGACATAGTTTTCCAACTTATTTAATTGCAGGTGCGTTTTGTTTTTTCGAGTGAATGAATTGATTCCTTTCCTTTGTCAGTTGCTCGCTAGTATCCGTCGATGGCAGTTCATGTTATTTTGGATTTTGTGCAAATC
This sequence comes from Artemia sp. Qi Xiang Cuo, assembly GCF_049724085.1. NCBI lineage: Eukaryota > Metazoa > Arthropoda > Branchiopoda > Anostraca > Artemiidae > Artemia > Artemia sp. Qi Xiang Cuo. Next base: position 65,015,953 of record NC_142803.1, on the reverse strand, counting down.
GCGGATATTGGCGAATAACTCGCTTTTATGGTTGTTAGGTAGTTGGTTTTAATTCTTTTAATTTTTGGCTTTTATTGATACATCGTTTCGTTTCGCGCTGAAGAAGAGAGGCGTTTGTCCTCTCGAAATATTCCCTTTGTTTTTTCAGTATCGTCATTTGGCCTATAAAAACCCCATTTTTGCTCGTTTTTCTTTCTTTATGTGATGTCAGGCCAATGTGGTTTAAGAAATTATCTAAGACCTTATGTGCTCAAAGGGCATAACTTATAACCCCTTGTCCTTAGCGCTTTGGGGAGGGGGAGGGTCTTCATCCTCAAAGACATAATTTTCAGACCTTTAAACAACGTTGAACAAAGTGGCTATATCAAAATGTTGATTGGAAATGTTTGGTGAAATGATGGGCAGGGGGAGTTGATTCTCCCTCCAATTACTTTTGACTACTAATAGCCCTCTCAATTTCCAATCGAATGAGCCCTTTTTGAAGCTTTTGCGACAACGCTTTCTATAAAAACCTTATATTGCCCCAGGGCATAACTTAAACTTTAGCCCTGAGGGCTGTGGGGGATAATCATATTAAATGACATAATTTTCTGACCCTTCAACTACGTTCAACAAAATGGCTGTATCAAAATGTTGATCGGAAGTGCTTGGCGAAATGATGGGCTTGGGGGGGGGGACATTCACCCTCCGATCACTTTTAACAATCAATAAGGGCACTAGCTTTCTTAATTCCCAATTGAATGAGCCCTTTTTGAAAATTTTACGACAACACTTTCTATAAAAAACTTTATAAGCCCTCAGGGCATAACTTACAACCCTTGCCCTGGGTGCTGGGGGGGTTTGTCATCCTCAAATACATAATTTCCAGACCTTTCAACTACGTTGGACAAAATGCCATCTCCAAAATTTTGATTGGATGTGTTCGGGGAATTGGTGGGCGTCAGAGAGGGGTTAGTTGCCCTCCAATCACTTTCGACTATTAAAAAGGGCACTAACTCTTTCAATTTCCAATCGAATCATCCCTTTTTGAAGTTTCTACAACAACGCTTTCTGTAAAAACCTTATATGCCTCCAGTGCATAACTTACAACCCTTGCCCTGAGGGCTTTGGGGGGGGGGAGCGAATGTCATTCTCGAAGACTTAATTTACAGACTTTTCAACTACATTGAACAAAATGCCTATCTCAAAATTTTGATTGGATGTGTTTGGGGCAAGGGTGGGCGTGAGAGGGGGGTTAGTTGCCCTCCAATCACTTTTGATTATTAAAAAGGGCACAAGCCCTTTCAATTTCCAATCATATGAGCCCTTTTTGTAGGTTCTACGACAACGATTTCTATAAAAATCCTTACATATCCCCAGGGCATAACTTACAACCCTTGCCCTGAGGGCTTTGTGTCCCTCAAAGACATAATTTCCATACTTTTCAACTATGTTGAACAAAATGGCTATCTTCACAATTTTGATTGGATGTGTTTGGGAAAATGGTGGGCGTGAGAGTGACGTTAGTTGCCCTCCAATCACTTTCGACTATTTCAATTTCTAATTGAATGAGCCCTTTTTGAAGTTTCTACAACAACGCTTTCTATAAAAACCTTATATGCCTCCAGGGCATAACTTACAACTCTTGTCCTTAGGGCTGTGAGGGGGTTGTGATCCTCAAAGACCTAATCTCCAGAACTTTCAACTATGTTGAACAAAATGGCTATCGCAAAATTTTGATTGAATGTGTTTGTGGAAATTGTGGGCGTAAGAGGGGGGTCAGTTGCCCTCCAATCACTTTTGACTATTAAAAAGGGCACTAGCCTTTTCAATTTCCAATCGAATGAGCCCGTTTTAAAGTTTCTATGACGACGCTTTCTATAAAAACCTTATATGCACCCAGGGCATAGCTTACAACCCTGGTGCTGTGGTCTTTGGCGGGTTGTCATCCTCAAAGACCTAATTTCCAGAACTTTCAATGTTGAACAAAATGGCTATCTCAAAATTTTGATTGGATGTGTTCGGGAAAATGGGTCTGAAAGGGGGTTAATTGCCCTTCAATCACTTTTAACTAAAAAAAAGGGCACTAGCCCTTTGAATTTCCAATCGAATGAGCCCTTTTTGAAGTTTCTACGACAATGATTTCTATAAAAACCTTATATGCCCCCATGGCATAACTTACAACTCTTGCCCTGATGTATGTGGGGGGTTTGTCATCCTCAAAGACCTAATTTACAGAACTCTTAACTACGTTGAACAAAATGGCTATATCAAAGTTTTGATTGGGTGTGTTTGGGGAAATGGTAGGCGTAAGAGGGAATTTAGTTGCCATCCAATCACTTTTGACTATGAAAAAGGGCACTAGCCCTTTCAATTTGCAATTAAATGAGTCCTTTTTGAAGTTTCTACTGAAACGCTTTCTATAAAAACCTTATATTCCCCCAGGGTATAACTTACAACTCTTATCCTGAGGGCTGTGGGGGAAGTGTCATCCTCAAAGACATAATTTCCAGACATTTCAACTACGTTGAACAAAATGCCTATCTCAAAATTTTGATTAGATGTGTTTGGGGAAATGGTGGGCGTGAGAGGGGGGTTAGATGCTCTCCATTGACTTTCGATTATTAAAAAGGGCACTAGGCCTTTCAATTTTCAATTAATGAGCCCTTTTTGAAGGTTCTATGACAACGCTTTCTATAAACACCTTTTATGCCCCCAGGGCATAACTTACAACCCTTGCCCTGAGGGCTGTGAGGGGGTTGTCATCCTCAAAGACCTAATTTCCGTAATTTTCAACTACGTTGAACAAAATGGCCATCTCAAAATTTTTATTAGATGTGTTTTGGGAAATGGTGGGCGTGAGAGGGGGGTTATTGTCCCTCCAATCATTTCGACTATTAAAAAGGGCACTGGTTCTTTGAATATCCAATCGAATTAGCCCTTTTTGAAGTTTTTACGACAACGTTGCTATGGGGAAAGTGTCATCCTCAATGACACAATTTCCGGACCTTTCAACTATGTTAAACAAAATACCTATCGCAAAATTTTAATTGGATGTGTTTGGGAAAATGGTGGGCGTGAGAGGGGGGTTTGATGCTCTCCAATGACTTTCGACTATTAAAAAGTGCACTATGCCTTTCAATTTCCAATTAATGAGCCCTTTTTGAAGGTTCTACGACAACGCCTTCTATAAACACCTTTTATTCCCCCAGGGCATAACTTACAACCCTTGCCCTGAGGGCTGTGAGGGGGTTGTCATCCTCAAAGAACTAATTTCCGTAATTTTCAACTACGTTGAACAAAATGGCCATCTCAAAATTTTTATTAGATGTGTTTTGGGAAATGGTGGGCGTGAGAGGGGGGTTATTGTCCCTCCAATCATTTTCGACTATTAAAAAGGGCACTGACCCTTTTAATATCCAATCGAATTAGCCCTTTTTGAAGTTTTTATGACAACTTCTACGATAAAAAGTGCCCTGGTCGAAAAAAAATTATAATACATTGTGCCAACATCGTTCTTTCCTTAGGCAGCGCTATTGCGTTGCTTCGGAATCCTTCAATTCGTACAGATGAACAGACAAGTGCTGCTTTGGTTGTAGAATCCAAATTCATATTATTCATTGAGAATTTAGTCTATATGTGGTGGCACATGCACAGTGTGTGTTGCGACCCGGTACCGGGTGTTAAAAGAAATTTTGCCGGATCGCGAAAGCAATTGTTGAAAACAGAAAAATTGTGTTTTTATGTGTGTTTTTTTTTACATCAATTTAACGCAGGGAGTAGTGACAAACTGTGTATTTACATTCTTACATATAGCTTTATCGCCCGCGCATATACGGATTGCTGCTGGTAATTGCTGACTTTCATAAAGCTTACCTCATTTGCTAAAAAGTTAAACGAATATAATCGTCAATTTTTAATTTTTTTATTATTTTTCAAACATTTAATTTTTTAAATAAGCAAACAGAAAACTGGAATTTATTAGATATTAAAATCTGTGCAAATGTTTATATTTATGTAAATATATATTAGAAAAATGTTTCTTTTTTTTGTAAGTTGGGCCAGGAAAAGTTTCAAAGTTCGCTCCGGGCTGCGGCCAACAAGCTTGTTAAACGATAGTATACGGAATATGATTTAAAATTATGAAGTTTTCCTGCATCACTCACTAAAGGGTTACTCCCCTTATATTGTTGTAATTTTTATTGTTGTAATTTTTCAGCGATGAGGATTACAATTCTCATATAAAGTGCATGACGGAGGATGAGTGGGATGAATTAGTACAAAACGCCATTAGAAATGCTGGAGCTAATCCAGAAGTAGAACAGCTTTTAGAAAATTTGCCGTTTATGTACAAGATTCTCAAAGCAAAAAAATCATTTCTGGTATGTTTTTTTTTCAGTTTAGTTGATTCTAAGACTTGTTCAATAGTAGTTGACAATGATATCTTGTTATGTTAGGATGTAATAAATTGTATTTTTATAATTTAATTTATTGAAGAACATTCAAGTTTCTATTAAAAGTAACTGTAAACAATTTACAGTTTAATTGTAGTAAAAAAAATGCTATAAAATATCTTTTAACAAGCCTTTTTAGAAAGAATAGAAAGCGATAGAATTTATCTCATCTCTTTATTGGCATCCTAAAGTTGTGTGATCAAAATATACGCCCTTAAGTTGCTTTGAAGTGTATAATTGTTGTTAAATTCTTTCAGTATTTAAAATTTGTTAGTTGTATAGGCAGCCAATAAGAGGATAAGCCTAGTTCTGTCAGTCCAGGGAAATAGGGCCTACGTCTTACTAGCCTTGAAGTTCGATATAGTCCCAGGATGTGACTGGTTAAGGTCCCGGATTGTCCTGGCGTTATTAAAAAACAATAGGTGAAAACGTCAAGATAGGTTGCATTGGTCAAAATAAAGCTAAAATATAATTAAGATAACAAAAAATAATTAAGGTAGACTCCATGTTAAACAAAAGCCTATACGCATATTGGAAGGTTCTAAAAGTCTCCAACAGGAGCACAACCGATGATGAAATTTTTAATAGAGTTATTAGTTTATGGGTGTCATCTTCTTTTTTTGTGTCTACTTGGTTTTCCTTTAACTTTGAATTGTGTAAGTTCTATGATTAGCTATTTGATAGATTCTATACGTGGGTGGTAATTTCGTCGTTGAACATTTAAAAAATAACCAGCTGAAAAAATTCATTGGACATCTATCGTTGAATTGTCAAGTATTTTCATCAGGTTTGATGATGGAAATGCCATTATAACCTTGTCATAAATGTAGTTATAACCTTCAGCCTGAAATGGCAAATAACGACAAATATAAATGCTTGTTATATATAAAAGGAGCTAATATTGTAGCCCGTTCCGTAGTTTTAGGAATACGAATTGCATGTAATTTTTTTGTTATCTATGTCTTGGATCAGAAATAGCTACAAATAATAAATTACCGTTAAGAATAATTAGGTTCTGGAACATGCCCTTAGTTTTAGAATATTGACTTCAGGAATGTAGGCTATTAAAAGAAATTACTTAACAATCATGTAAAACATCGAATCTCGATAAATTATGAAATAAATCAGAACATACGTAAACTTATTTTTGAATCTCAGTTTAATGTTCTCAGTAAAAGCATACCGGCATCAAGCGCATGGTATCGTTTAAGCATATTCTGGCTTTTTGTACCTCAGCGGACTAGTTACCGGGGAAACTGCTTTTTGAAGGACATTTTTAAAAAAGAACACTTTAAAACAAGCCAAAAGTTGGATAGTCAAGGTTAAAAATCTATGCTTCCAACATCAGACCACTCTGAAACATCCTACCTAAATTTGCCTTTTTGAAAATTTGGTTAATCATGACTATAACATTAACCTTCAACCTTAAATCTACTGGCATTGTTTTAATAGTGCCTTTTTCCCCTCCATCTCGTTTGAAGATTTATACCTGTTCTTACTCTTTCAAATATAATGTACAGATTTGAATTTTTATTTATCTTTACAATTTGCACCCTTCAACTATATTATTAATTCGTCTTATATTAATTCACATTCTTGGAATTTCTTCAACCCTAATTTTTAGTCTTTGAAAATTCGAATGTAGTGCTAGAATCATATATGTACACAATTGTTATTTTGGTGCAAGGGGGGGGGGAATAAAAAATTAGGCACACTGGAGGGAAATATATAGAAAATTACATGATAAATTCAAAAAGATAAGTCTATCTGTTTTTTTTTTATGGATTTATTATCGATTAATTTGTCAAGTAAAGAAAAATAGAGCATAAAAAAGACAAATTAGAATCAACATTATAGCTATATTACCCCGTTAGTCCTCATGCGGACAGTTTGTATGGTGGTGACTCTGAATTTATTAATTTTTCTTTCAGTAGCTGGGAAGGTGTCCGTAATCTTTTGCTTTATTACCTTATATGTGCGTATATTTCTTTTCCCCAATGATGGGAAATGGAGATGCAAATTAACTAAATATCTATAAAATTCGCTTTGATTGGCCTCCTTCCTGGTGGCTTTTGAAGTGTTCCGGAAGTGTTCCTATAGCTAGCGGGTGAGGAGTTGTACTAACCGTTTTTTGCTAGGAAGGCAGGGAAACAGTTTTTGTTTTGGCCACAATTGAGCCATATGAAGGGCAGAGGTGGCCAAATGAATTGAACCCCTACTTTTCAATATAGACGTAATATGGTGGCCTTGGCTTAGGAGGGGTGACTCGCAGGGAGTCATGTATTTAATTCATTAGATTAAAGTCCAGTCGCGTTTTAGGCCGTTGTAAGAGTTATACAGTTATGTCTAAATATGTATATCGAACAAGAAATATGTAGGAAATCGTCAGCAACTTAAGCAATGAAAGAAGCATGGATAAAACACGACTGTCTTATCACTCGCTTACGTAAAGTGATAGTGCTGCTGAACACTGGTGGTAAGGCTCTTCCACCTTGACACACACTCTTCTTAAAATGGATCGTTACTATAGAAAAGACGTTGAGATGTTACAGATGAATGAAATCCGAAGAAGAAGGGATCGGGATTACAGTCAAGAGCTTGTTTGACAGATTTTAGACAAATATTGAATGCATAGAGGTAAACAGTGGGAATTGTCCCTAAGCCCAACATGGTCATGCATGCCCCAATCGAAGGATCTGTTTACGTCAGGTGCTCCAAAGGTGAGAAGATCAGCGCTCTTATGTGCATCAATAACCAGATTCATGCTGTTTTCCCGCAATGTGAGTGTGTAAAAGTATCCAACGACTTCAAGTGTGAAGTTGTCCTGGTCTGTGCATATGGGAGAAATTTTCAGCAAAAAAAGATAATGAAAAGTTTACAAAGCGTGGTTTGGACAGTTGTTGTTAGGTTCTGGTGTTTAGAAGACACGAGGGGAGTCAGCCCTACTCCTCTTACTTTCTGCTTTTGCATTTGACTCGGTTATTTATTGTAATTTCTGTTCGTGTTGGGTTTCATTTGTTTATTGATGGTGATTTATGGTAGTTATATACTTGAAAAATTATTTTACTGCATTTCTGCTCATCTTTGGCTTAATGTAGCTCTTTATCTTAATTTGAAAACTTCCTTTGTGGAAAAAAAAAAAAAAATTATCGTGAAAGGGGGAATGTTGGACCTCTTGTATCCAAAAAGGTCAAGGGCATTCAGGTGAGGCTTTCAGGGAATTTTGAGGGGAGTATTGAACAAAATCAAAACACATTATGTGAATGAGAATTGTCAAATGGATGTATCTCAGGAATGACTTAGAGTTTTAAGTTGGAACTGTCAGGGAATGATGAGAGGGATGATCAATTGACCAAAAGGCAATTATATACGTACTACTACTACTACTGTTCCTACCATCACCTCTACTACTACTGCTACTACCATTACTATTTCTATTGCGACTACTACTACGGTTTGGGATACTATTACGAAAATTCCGGGAAATCTTTGGGGGGAGTTAAACTGAATCAAAACACACTATACATATACATGTTTTCAAAAGGGCACATTAGCAATATCTTAAGAACGGCTTATAGTATTCAGTTGAAATTTCCAGGGCATATTGAGTGGGATTTTCAACTAACCAATATTCAATACCTGCATACTACTACTAATGCAACTACTACTGCTACAATTATTATGACTCCTACTACTGCTAAGGCTATGGATGCAAAGGTAAATATTAGGGGAAAGTTTAACTATATCAAAACGTAAATCATTCACGCAGTTTGTCAAAAGCGCGTATCTAAGAAATGACTTAGGGCATAAAGTTGTAACTTTTAAGGAATGTTGAGGAGGATGAGCAAAATCTCCTCGCTACTACTATTGCAACTACTACTTCTATTGCGACTATTCCAAAGACTAAAGTTATTAAGGTTAAAATTTCAGGATTTTTAAAATACTCTATGTGCATATATGTTGTCAAAAGAGCGTTTTGTTGGGAACTTTTTCAACGGCTTTTTGTTGTGAATGTTGAACTAATAAGAAGGCAATATTTACATGCTACTAATGCTAGTGCTACTACAATCACTACTACTACTACTACTTCTGATGCTAAAGCTAAGGGTATTAAATGGAAATATCAGGAAATGTTGAGAGGATTTTGAACTAGATCAAAACACTATATGCATGGAGGTTGTCAAAAGAACGTATCAGTAATGTTAAGGAAATGTTTAGGGTATTAAATAGAAACTTTCTGCATGTGTTGAGCGGGATGTTGAAAAAAAGCGCAATTTGAGTTCTGCCACTATTCTTACTACTGCTATTACAACTGTTGCTGCTAATAAAGCTAAGGATAATAAGGTGAAGATTTCAGGGACTGTTGAGGAGATTTTAAACTAACTAAATAGCACGGTGTGCATACTACCGCTACTGTAATTACTGCTGCTATTGGGGCTAATAATATTTATGTAATTGCTATTTGGGCTAATAACTGCTGCTATTGGGGCTAATGGAGGGAGTTTCAACTAGATCGTAGTACACTATGTGTATGCAGGTTGTCAAAAAGGCATATAAGCAACATGTTAGGAACAGGTTAGACAAGGGATGTTCAACCTTTTATTACAGCAGGTTGCATAGTCTCTTCGAAATAATTTAATTGGCCCCAGAACCTGTTATATCTCAAGAATCTAGGGTACAAATTTGTAAAAAATGGGTAAAATTTGCATTAAAGGACGCTTTGAAAATGATTTGCTGGCCGAATAAATACTATTAATGCTGCAAAGTTTAAGTGTATGAAGGTGTAAATTACAGGGACTATTGTGGAGAAAGTAAACGAAATCAAAACACACTGTGCACGTGCTGGTTGTCAAAAGGGCGTATCAGCAATATCTTAGGTATGGCTTCAAGTGTTAAGTTGAAATTTACAGGGCTTGTTTTGGGGGATGTTGAACTAACCAAAAGGGAATATTTGCATGCTACTACTACTACTGCTGCTACTACCGCTAAAACCTAGGGTATTAAGGGGGAAATTTTAGATAATGTTGAGAAGATATGGAACCAAGGGCATTTAGGTTATCTAAAGGACAAATCAGCAATGTCCTAGGGACTGTTTTGCGTATTCAGTTTGAACTTTCAGCATGTGTCGAGGGGAATTATGGGCAGCGCAATAGCGCTGCCTAAGTAAAAAACGATGTTGGCACAATGTATTATTTTTTTGGGGGGGTTTTGGCCAAGGCACTTCGTATCGAACGGGTTGTCGTAGAAACTTCGAAAGGGGCTCATTCGATTGGAAATTGGAATGGCTAGTGCCTTTTTTAATTGTCGAAAGTGATTGGAAGGCAACTAACAATCCTTACACTCCCACCGTTTCCCCAAACACTTCCAATCAAAATTTTGAGATAGTCATTTTGTTCAACGTTGTTGATTCGCAAATATAAACTATGTTTTTGAGGAGGACACTCCCTCCACAGCCCTCAGGGCAAGGGTTTTAAGTTATTCCCTGGGGGCATATAAGGTTTTTATAGAAAGCTTTGTCGTAAAAACCTCAAAAAGGGATCATCCGATTGGAAATTCAAAGAAATAGTGCACTTTTTAATAGTCGAAAATTATTGGAGGACAACTAACCCCCATCTCACGCCCACCTTATCCCCAAACACATCCAATAAAAATTTTGAGATAACAATTTTTTTCAACGTTGTTGAAAGTTCTGGAAATTCGGTCTTTGAGGATGACAACCCCCCCGCCCCACAGCCCTCGGGGCGAGAGTTGTCATAGAAACTTCAAAAAAGGCTCATTCGATTAGAAATTCAAAGGGCTAGTGCCCTTTTTAATAGTCGAAACTGATTGGTGGGCAACTAACACCCCTCCCACGCCCACCATTTCCCCAAACACTTCCAATTAAAATTTTGAGATAGCCATTTTGTTCAACGCAGTTAAAAGTTCTGGAAATTATGTCTTTAAGCAGGAAGCTCCCCCCACATTCTTCAGGGCAAGGGTTATAATTTATGCCCTGGGGGCATATAAGGTTTTTATTGAAAGCTTTGTCGTAGAAACTTGAAAAAGGGCTCATTCTATTGGACATTCGAAGGGCTAGTGCCATTTTCAGTAGTCGAAAGTGATTGGAGGGCAACTAACCTCCCTCTTACGCCCACCTTTCCCCAAAACACATCCAATCAAAATTTTTAGATAGGCATTTTGTTCAAGGTAGTTGAAAGTTATCGAAATTAGGTCTTTTAAGGATGAAAACACCCCCCCCCCCCCCACAGCCCTCAGGGCAAGGGTTGTAAGTTATGCCCTGGAGGCATAAAAGGTTCTTTTAGAAAGCGTTGTCGTAGAAACTTAAAAAAGGGCTCATTAGATTGGAGATTCAAAGGGCTATTTCCGTTTTTAATAGTTGAAAATTATTGGAAGGCAACTAACCCCCTCTCACGCCCACCATTTTCCCAAACACATACAATCAAAATTTGAGGATGACACCCCCCCACAGCCCTCAGGGAAAGAGTTGTCAGTTATACCCTTGGGGCATATAAGGTTTTTATAGAAAGTGATGTTGTAGAGACTTCATAAAGGACTCATTCGATTTGAAATTGAAAGGATTAGTGCTCGTTTTAATGGTCAAAAGTGATTGAAGGGCAACTAACCCCCCTCTCACGCCCACCATTTCCCCAAACACGTCCAATCAAAATTTTGCGATAGCCATTTTTTTCAACGTAGCTGAAAGTTCTGGAAATTATATCTTTTAGGATGACCCCCCCCCCACAGCCTTCAGGGCAAGGGTTGTAAGTTATGCCCTGGGGGAATATAAGGTTTTTTAATAGAAAGCGATATTGTAGAAACTTCAAAAATGGCTCATTCGATTGGAAATTGAAAGGGCTAGTGCCTTTTTTAATAGTCGAAAGAGATTGATGGGCAACTAACCCCCTCCCTATACAACCCCAGGGCAACTATGCCATTGGGGTATATAAGGTTTTTATAGAAAGTGTTGTCGTAGAAATTTCAAAAGGGGCTCATTCATTTGGTAATTCAGAGGGCTAGTACCCTTTTTAATATTCGAAAGTGATTGGAGGATAACTCCAATCAAAATTTTGAGATAGCCATTTTGTTGAACGTTGTTGAAAGTTCTGGAAATTAGGTCCTTGAGGATGACAACCCCTCCCCCCACAGCCCTCAGGGCTAAGGTTGTAAGTTATGTCTTTAGGGCATATAATGTTTTTATAGAAAGTGTTGTCGTAAAAATTTCAAAAGGGGCTCATTCAATTGGAGGTTGAAAGGGCTATTGCCCTTTTAATTTTTTACGGAAGGGATGGTTGTTTAACTTCAGAAGAGCCTCAGCGTTTCTCCCTGAAAAAGACTATGTCAATATAAAACGAACAGAAATGAGTCAAAATACTTTTTGCACTAATTAAGTTTTTCAAAAAAAAGTAAAGAACTCCATTAAACCAAAATGAACAAAAATAGAATCAAATAATTTACCAAGCATACAACTACCACAAATCAGTATCAATAGATAAATGAAACCCAAAACAAACAGAAATTAAATAAGTCAAACTCAAAATGAACAGAAATTAATCTGAGTAGGGTTCTAAATCCTATGCTTTCTAAAAGCCAGAATATAATTTACACATTACTGAAAAAATTCTCTTTTTTCACTTTTATAACTTTAAGAAATCAAAAATTAATTTTTAAGATTTTAAGGAATAAATATCAGCATATGTATATTAAACAGACAATGCACATCTTTATCAGTAAATTCATTTGACTTTTTTCAATATTTTGTTGTTTGTTTTTTTTTGGGGGGGGGGGAATGTAAGTTGAACCACATTAAAATACTCTATGTGCATATATGTTGTCAAAAGGGCGTTTTGTTGGGAACTTCTTCAACGGCTTTTTGTTGGGAATGTTGAACTAATCAGAAGGCAATATTTGCATGCTACTAATGCTAGTGCTACTACAATCGCTACTTCTACTACTAAAGCTAAGGGTATTAAGGTGAAGATTTCAGGGAATGTTGAGAGGATGTTGAACTAGATCAAAACATACTAAATGCATGGAGTTTGTCAAAAGGACGTATCAGCAATGTCTAAGGAAATGTTTAGGGTATCGAATAGAAACTTTCTGCATTTGTTGAGGGGGATGTTAAAAAAAAGGCGAAATTTGAGTCCTGCCGCTATTGTTACTACTGCTATTACAACTATTGCTACTACTGAGGCTAAGAATAATAAGGTGAAAATTTCAGGGATTGTTTAGGCGGATTTTGAACTAACTAAATAGCACTGTGTGCATACTACTGTTACTGTGATTACTGCTGCTATTGGGGCTAATAATATTTCAGAGAATGTTTGGAGGGAGTTTCAACCAGATCGTAGCGCACTTTGTGTATGCAGGTCAAAAAGGCATATAAGCAATATGTTAGGAACAGCTTAGACAAAGATGTTCAACCTTTTATTACAGAGGGCTGCATAGTCTCTTTGAAATAATTTAATTGGCCCCAGAACCTGTTATATCTCAAGAATCTAGGGTACAAATTTGTAAAAAATGGGTAAAATTTGCATTAAAGGACGCTTTGAAAATGATTTGCTGGCCGAATAAATACTATTAATGCTGCAAAGTTTAAGTGTATGAAGGTGAAAATTACAGAGGCTATTGAGGAGACAGTGACTTTTGACTTATGTCCCATCCGTCCTTGAAGGTCATTTTGGGGCCTCTTCTTTAACCAGTTCATTGATATGCCTCCAGTAGGTGCTTCTGTTGTCGGCCAGGCGGCAGAGTTGTGGCAGGTTGTAGGGTGAGAAGTTTTTTTTCCATCTCTTCGGAGGGCGACCTCTGGGACGAGAACCGTGTACTTGTCCATCGAAGGTTATCTTCAGGAGACGAGTGCTAGCCATGCGTTGGGTATGTCCAAGCCATTTGAGTTGTTGCAGTTTTATTTAGTCCAGTATTGTAAATTTGACTTTCAGACTATGGAGAAGCTTGGAGTTGGAGATTCTGTCGTGGTAGGTGATACCAGTGATGCGTCGTAGGGATTTGGTTTCAAAGGCAGCTTGGCGGCGTTGATCGTCTGTTTTAAGCGTCCAGGATTCACAGGCATAGATGGAGACCGGAATAGTGAGTGAGTAGAAGAGTCTCGTTTTGAGAGTTGTTGTTAAGTTCTTATTCCCCCAGATGGGCATCAGAGCTTTAAAACTGGAGTCTGCAAGTGTCAGGCGTCTCTTGATGTCTTTGAGTTGGTTGGTATCAGAAGTAAGTAAGCTCCCAAGGTAGGTGAAGCCTTCCACCCACTCAAGGGTATCTCCACCAAGCTGAAGGCTGAGATTTACCTGTGAATTGAACTTGCGTGAGCAGCGCATGGCTTTCGTTTTTGAAGTGTTGATGGGCATCCCGAAGGTTGGTGGACGAGTGAACGCTGTTAGCCTGAGATTGTAGATCTTGAAGGGACTCGGCTATTAGGTCTATGTCATCAGCATATGCTAGTTTGTCTATCACCACTCCTCCGACAAGGGCGCCGGGTCGGTTGTCTGTGAGTGAAAGGGCTGTAGTTAGGAAGAGATTGAACAGCTCCGGTGATATTAGGCAACCTTGAAGTACTTCGGTAGAGGTTTTGAAGCTCTCGGTAAGTCCTTCTCCAGTCATGACGCGGCTTCTGAACTTCTTATACATGTGTTTGATCAGCGAGATCAGGTTGGATGGGATGCCAAAGTGAAGAAGGATGTGCCATAGACCTTCTCTCCATATCCGATTGAAAGCTTGTTTAAAGTCTATGAAAAGGTGGTAGATGCTGCGGCCATGTTCGCTATACTTTTCCATGATCTGCCGAACAGTGAATATCTGATCAATTTTTGATCTATTAGGTCGGAAGCCGGCTTGGTATTCCGGAATGACCATTGAGGAAATGGCTCGTATACGCCCGAGCATGACTCTTGTGAGGATTTTTGCTGCGTGGCTGGTAAGACTTATTGGGCGGTAGTTGTCACTGACAGCTCTAGAGCCTTTCTTATGCAGGGGGATTATCGTTGCTTCGCACCAGGGTGAGGGGAAGTGACATTTTTTCCAAGCAGCTGTGGCAATTTTGTGGTAAAGGTCAAGGAGTGGTTTGCAGTTTACTTTCAGTAGTTTGGGCTGGATTTCATCGGGGCCGGCAGCTTTGTTTGTTCTCAAGTCTCTGATAGCTGCTTCTATTTCAGAGTGAAGAGGGGGAGGACTTGGATCTGTAGAAGTTATGGGGAAAGTTTAAAGAATTGTTGGGTCTGGGTGGATGTCCAGATTCAGTTTATTTTTAAAATGGTTTTCCATCGAGAGCGGATTCCGTCTGTGGATTGTATTTGGTTTCCATGTTCTTCGAGAAGGGAAAACTCTTTGATGTCCTTCTTTTTTGCCAATTCCCGCACTCTTCTATACATGTAGTGGGGGTCTCCTTTCTTGAAGGCCGTTTCGCATTGATCACACGTTTCTTTAATAAAAGCACGATGAGCACGTCTGATGATTTTCTCAACAGCTCGTTTGAGTTGCTTGTATCGGTCCCTACTTTCTTTATCTTGCTTGTTCGTGAGTTGGCGCTTTTCGTCACAGAGGGAGATGATCTCGTCTGTTATCCAAGGTTTCTGAATGTTTTTTGGGTACCCAGTGTGGAATGAGCGACATCACATATGATATTTGTGCTGCTAGTGACCAGGTTGTCAATATCTTCTTTAGACAGGATAGGTGGAGAGCCCGACGTGAGCTCCGAAATTTTTTTGGATATAATAGTGATATAGGTCATACGTGTGTTCTCGTCTTTCAGTAGATCTACTCGAATTTTGGGGGTTTTCTTAGACAACTTTGATGCTGTTTTAAGTCTTGTTTTGAACCTAGACACGACAAGCGAGTGATAGCTGTCTAAGTCGCCACCAGCTAGCGTAACCGTGTTTAGGACAGACGTTTTCCAACGGCTAGACACGAGAATATAGTCTATTAAGTTTTTAGTTTTTCCATCTTGTGAGGTCCAGGAGGTCTTACGGTATGATTTGTGCTTGAACATTGTGTTTGTAATGACTAAATCGCTGTATCTGCAGAATTTGATAAGGCGTTCTCCTCTTCTGTTCATTTTTCCATGTCCAAATTTGCCCATTACATCTTCGTGTCCTGTGTGGTTGTTTCCAACGATGGCGTTGAAGTCACCAATGACAAAGATTATGTCCTTTTTAGGGACAGAATCAACTAGACTTTGAAGCTGGAGATACAAGTTTTCAGACTCTTCGTCGTCTCTGCTGGAATCCGGAGCGTATACTTGGATAATTGTGAGGTTGGTGGGTTAACCTTTCAGGCGTATCATGATGATCCGTTCCGTGAGGGGGGTTACGAAGATTAAGGATTTTCTGGCTTTATTAGACATTAGGAAACCTACACCTTGTCGATGTTTCCCATCATTACGTCTCAAAAGTAGAAGGGTGACATCTCCATGTTTCTCTTCACCAGTGACTGGAAGATGGGTTTCAGCGAGACCAATAACATCCCAGCTGTACCATGTTATCTTTCTTAGGAGTAGGTCTATTTTTTCTTGTTTAGCGAGGGTTCTAGTATTGAGGGTACCTATTGACATAGTTATTTTTGGAGAAACAATAGCCTCCAGGGTTTCTGTTGTCAACGTAGATATATTCGTGTGATTCACGGTTGTCAAGTCGTCCGAACCCCGGACGCGGTAGCTCTTAACGCATTATCGTCGGTTACCCCGGACGCGGTAGCACTGGTTCTCATATTTGATCTCTTATTCATATTCATCATTAAAGTTAAAGAAGGGGTTTCTTGGCTGGCTTCGGGAGAGCGGTAAGCCACTCCTCTCTGTGCCTAACAGGGGCCGACTGTATCTATTACCGATAGTGCGCCCTTTTGGTGTCCTGCAACACCAGCAATTTAACCCATTGCTGGGGGAAGATTTGTGACTGACGGGACGTATCAATACGCCGATGGGCCCTGCCCGGTGCACATTAGAGGGTTCATCCTCTTCCTCCGTCTGAATTTAAGGCTCCCAAACGAGGGAGCTCCTGCTATGTTTGAAGACCCCCAGAGACTGGGTCCCCCCTTGGTCCGCGCCTCACTACCCATGAGGTACCCTACATATCTGCAGGGCGTTTTCCTATCCGCCACCTGGGGACACGCTGAGTGGCCTGGGGGAGGCCCCTACCGAGAACTCAGTAGTTCTCAGTGAAAGTAAACGAAGTAGCAGAGGAGAAAGTAAAAGAAAGTAAACACTGTGCACGTGCTGGTTGTCAAAAGGGCGTATCAGCAATATCTTAGGTATGGCTTCAAGTGTAAAGTTGAAATTTACAGGGCTTGTTTTTGGGGATGTTGAACTAACCAAAAGGGAATATTTGCATATTACTACTACTACCGCTGCTACTATTGCTAAAGCCAAGGGTATTAAGGGGGAAATTTCAGGGAATGCTGAAAAGATATGGAACGAAATCAAAACACACAAAGTGCATTTAGGTTGTCGCAAGGACATATCAGCAGTGTCCTAGGGACTGTTTAGCATATTCAGTTGGAACTTTCAGCATGTGTCGAGGGGAATGTTGAAAAAAAGGTGCGGTTTGCATCCCGCTACTAATGCTTTTACTACTAGTACTACTATTGCCACTGGTGAAGCTAAGGATATTAAGGTGAAGCTTTCAAGGAATGTTTGGGAAGATATTTACCAAATCAAAACGCACTATGAGCACGTAAATTGTCAAAGAGTTGTTTACAATCAATATTTCAGAAAGGGTTTAGAGCATGAGGTTGAAACTTTTTAGTTTTGTTGACGCATATTTTCAACGAACCAAAAATTACTATGCGTACTACTACCACCACTGCTACTAATATTGCTAATATTAGTAAGGCTAATGGTATTAAGGTTCAACTTTTAGGGAATATTTAGGGAGAGTTTTAACTAAATCGAAACACACTATTTGTGTGCATGTTGTCAAAAGAGCATATAAGTTATATCTTAGGAACGCAAACAGTGCCTTCGAATTATCAGAGCATAGAATAAAGTTTACTATAAAAAAATACATAGTTTTAATCTTTACTGTTTTTAAAGTTTAATAAATCAGAAATTATCAAGACTTTTAGGAATGAATATTAGTATATATATTAAAATTTCAATCAAAACTCTTTTTTTGTTTTTTTCAGTAATCTTGGATATGATGGTGTTTTTTTTATATATTATGAGAAAAAAGAACACATAGCAAGTGCAGATTATGGTCTGGTCTTTAGAAGTCAGGGGTTATCAGCCTTATTGCTTTTAGTTTCTACTTGTTTTGAGTTTGACTCGGCTATGTATTGGAATTTCTTTTCGTTTTGGTTTTCATTTATTTATTGATGGTGATTTATAGTATTTTTAAGCTTATAAAATCATTTGACTTTATTTCCGCTCATCTTCGGAATAGTAGAGCTCTTTGCTTCCTTTTGAAAAACTTCTTTTGCGGAAAAATATTTTAAAAATTAATATTAAAAAAATATTCTGAACGATAGTCATTTGTAAAAACTTCCAAATAATAATTAACCTTCATAGCTTTAATTTTTTTTGATAAATTTTGCCGAATATAAACTGTTTTAGACAGATACTTCCAAGTTAAATCATACAGCCCAATTAGCAAAAATCAAGTGTTCCTACGGGGAAAATTTTGCGACTCGGTCCCTGATTTTATAGAAAATATCTCGTTTTTAGTGCCTGACACCTATTAGACCCCTTTAATTTTTCAATTTTTTTGTCGACTGTGCCAGAAGCCCAAGTCTGTATCCATTGATCGATGGCCACTCCTCCTAAATCAAACCAGAACATCTAGCGTGGTCTCTTAAGAAATGACTTAGAGAATGCCTTTGAGCAGGTTAAATCCTAATATTGACTTAATTATATTTTATGAACTTAGAAACTTAGGATTCAAGTAGAACTTGATGTTAAAATCTAAAATAACGCTTCGTTGCTTATATTTCTGAGCACATGAGTGAATATTTGAGAGGGAGCCAGTATTTATTTAACAAGCCAATACAATCCAAATTACATACTTCTCCAAATTACACAAACAAACCTCACGCTAATAGACTCCCAGAAATGGAAAATATCGCGGTTTGGAACCTCGTTCTAAAATAAGAAAGAAAAGCCCGAAACTACCTTAAGTAATTGTACTGATAACATGCCAGTATAACCGAGATGCTTTTCAATCGTTCAGAAATGCACACACCTTTTCTGATCCCGTTCTCAGGGCACGGCCCCACACTTTATAAACCGAAAATCATTACTATGTTATGTGTCAGGAGATTTAAAACTAGTAATTGCGTATTTAGCTAATGATGATAATTTCTTAAACCACTTTGGCATGACATAACATTAAAAAAGAAAAACGAGCAAAAAGATCCGTCGAAGGCGGTTCAAATCTTTGGATTATATGCAAATCGCGGATATTGGTGAATGGCTCTCTTTTATGGTTGTTAGGTATTTGGGTTTAATTCTTATAATTTTTGGCTTTTATTGAATTTTATTCATCTTTTAATTTTTTTTTATTTTTTTCTCGCATTCACATTGACTTTCCGCGTTTTATTTTTTTGGTTTTTCTTCGGCACTCTCATCGATTATATTTTTTCGTTTCGTGCTGGTGAAGAGAGGTGTTTTTCCCCTCGAAATATTCGCTTTGTTGTGTTTTGTCAGTATTTTCATTTGACCTTTGAAAACCCCATTTTTGCTCGTTTTTCCTTCTTTATGTTAGCTAATGATTTAATGACATGCTTAATTGTTTACATTTGTTGGATTGTGATTTACACTGATGGATTGTAGATTGGATTTACACATTTGTGGAAAGAATCATAAGAAATTTTGCCTCCAGTTTAGACCATTTTGAGTGTAATGGTCTGAATCTAGTTCTATACCATTTATCGAGAGGAACTGGCTGAGATTATATTGCAGTTGGTAGTGAGACTTTCTTCAAGTTTTTTTTTTTTAGTCTTGTAAGTATCCCCTGAGTGACTTCCTTGAGTAGTTGTCTGCATAAGCTTTTCCAACAAAATAATGCAAAGGTTTTCAAGCGATAAACAAGCCTGTTTTTTTCCTTTTTTTCTGCTGTTCTTTGATTTAAAATTGCTTTATTAGCCAAAAAAGGAAATAAATAAAAAAAGGAAACATTAAATTTGTCAGTTACTAAAGAGCCATGTATACCATGAACTAAAGAGCCCTGAAAGTATTCTGTCATACTTACCTCCACTATTAATGTTTTTTCCCCAGTAAACTAACAGTAATACCCTTAGTATTATTGGTTATTGGCAATAATGCTTTTTTTATAGACAAGGGTAATTTGTATAGAAAAAGTTGTCATAGAAACTTCAAAAGGGGCTTATTCTATCGGAAATTGAAAGAACTAGTGCCCTCTGTAATAATCGAGAGTGATGGGAAAGTAATCAAACCCCCCCCCCACCCCACACGCCCATAATTTCCCCAAGCACATCCAGTCAAAATTTTGCGATAGTCATTTTGTACAGCGTAGTTTAAAAACCAGGAAATTATGCCTTTGAGGTGGATAAACCCCCCTCCACAGCCCTCATGGCAACGGTTCTAAGTTATATCCTGGGGAATATAAGATTTTTATGGAAAGAGTGGTCGTATAAACTTCAGAGGGGCTCATTGGATTGGGATATTACTTCAGAGGGGGCTTCAGGGGATATTGAGATAAATAAAAGTTCAAATAGGGATAAATCCTTTTATTAGAGAGGGATAATTCACTTAAAAAATTCTGGATATTTCGGTCACATGTGCAGTTACCGTCATCAGCAGAAATAGTAAAATAAAACAGTAAAACAAATTGCTTCAATTAAAAACAACAAACCATGAGCATGTGGATTTCAAAAGATGACAAACGAATATCTTAAGAACGGCTCCCATTTTTAAGTTAGACCTTTAAGGGTAGGTTGTGGCAAATTTTGAACTAGCCAGAAGGCACTTTGTGTACAGTATTAATACTATCACTACAGTTACAGTAACTCATGACGATAAGGGTATTAAGGGGAATCTTTTAGGGAACGTTTAAGGGGAGTTTCAATTAAACGAAAAAACATTATACATTCAGGTTTTCAAAAGGGCATATGAGCAGTATCATAGGCTTGTATAGCTCTATAATAGCTAGAAATATCATTAAACTTTTAAAGGAGGATATTCAATTCAAAACTAAAAGTTCTATTGCCCTTTTTAAGAGTAAAAAGAGATTGGAGGGCAAGACAGCCTTCCTGCAAGCCCATTTATTTTTCAAACACATCCAGTTAGAATTTTCAGACAGCCATTTTGTTGAGCATAGTGGAACGGTCCAGCAACTATTTTTCTAGGGATATTGGGTATGCCAACCCCCAACAGTTATGTAATTGGTCCATTATGCTTTAAAAGTAAATGTAGCTTTGAAACTAAATTAAAAGGCACTGTGTGGAGGATCGGATTTAAAGCTTTGACGCTCATAGACCCAAGCGTTTTTACTACGACGTTTTACTAGTATTACGACCATGCCTTCTCAAGACCAGAACATAACTTCGGACTTTACCGAAAACAAAGTACATTTTAAATGTTTTCACTTTTTTTTTATTGAATAATTATAAATTTATCAATACTCAGCATATGTATATTGAACTGACAATCCACGGTCATTTTTTTTTTGTTTTTTCAGTAAAGTGCAAATTATTTTCTGTTCTTGGAAAGACATGGGGGCTGTCAGCCTTATTCCTGTTAATTTTTGCTCGTTTTGAGTGTGACTCCGTAATTGCTGTAATTGCTGTAAATTTTTATTTTTAAAATTAAAGACAATAGTAATTGTCTTTATGTCTTTCAAACAGTTCGTGGTAACGAACTGTAAGTAAGGAGCGACCCGGCTCAATGGTAATTGAAACTCTAGAAAACAGGTTTTTGATACCAATAGATACATCAATAGAATCAGATTTTAATGCTGATTTCAAATATATAACTTTCATCAAGTTTAGTGCTATCCATCAAAAGTTACGTGCCTGAGAAAATTTGGCTGATTTTCGAAAAAAGGGGGAAAGACCCCATAAAAGTTATAGAACCTTAATGAAAATCACACCATCATATTCAGCGTATCAAAGAACCCGACTGTAGAGGTTTCAAGCTCCTATCTACAAAAATGTGGAATTTTGCATTTATTGCCAGAAGAAAGATCACGGATGCGTGCTTATTTTTTTTATTTTTTTTTTCCAGGGGTGATCGTATCGACTCAGTGGTCCTAGAATATCGTGGGAGGGCTCATTGGAACGGAAATTAAAAGTTATAGTGCCCTTTTTAAGTGACCCAAAAAAATGGAGGGCAACCAGGCCCCCTCCCACGCTCATTTTTTTCCCAAAGTCACCCGATCAAAATTTTGACATAGCCATTTTCTTCGGCATGGTCGAAAATATGATAAATATGTCTTTTAGGATGACTTAATCCCCCGAAGTCCCCAGGGGGAGGGCATTGGTTATTGGGAAGTATACAGAAGTTTTCAGGAGGTTTTTTTTCTGATAGTGGGGGGGGGGGGGGTCAGGGGTTATGTTGGAGGATCTGTCCGTGAAGGAAGTTTTCATGGGGGAAGAGAAATTGCCATGAAGGGGGCGCCGGACTTGCCAGCATTATTTATTGGTTATTGGGAAGTATACAGACATTTTCAGGAAGGATTTTTTCTAGAGGGGGGGCTAGAGGAGGGGGTTACTCTGGAGAATCTTTCCGTGGAGGATGTTTCTTTGGGGTAAGGGACATTTCTATGAAGTGGGCGCCGGATTTCCAAGCATTATTTTAAAAAAATCAGAAATTAAATAAAAAAATAAGTTTTTTCAACTGAAAGTAAGAAGCAACATTAGAACTTAAAACGAACAGAAATTATAACGTATGTGAGGGGGTTCTCCCCCAAGTCAATACCTCGCTCTTTACGCTACAGTTTTTTTTAGTGCTTTCAAAAGGGCTATCAGTAGAGTCCTATCTTATACTTTGCTTGAAGCTATAGGAATCTCCATGTTATTTGCTTGAAGTTACAGGAATCTCCATGTTATTTGCTTGAAGCTATGTGAATCTCCATGTTATTTGCCGAGACAAAGGATTCGCTTGCCTTATGTTCCTTGGTGTCTTTCCAGAGCATGTACTTATGGATTTGGGTGGATTATGTTCCCTCCCATGCTATTGTAAGGGCTTATGTTCCCTCCCATGCTATTATAAGGGTTTATATTCCCTCCCATATTATTTTAAGGGCTTATGTTCCCTCCCATGCTATTTTAAGGGCTTATGTTCCCTCCCATGTTATTCTAAGGGCTTATATTCACTTCCATGCTATTCTAAGGGATTATATTCCCTCCCATGCTATTATAAGGGTTTATATTCCCTCCCATGCTATTCTAAGGGCTTATATTCCCTCCCATGCTATTTTAAGGGTTTATGTCCCCTTCCATGCTATTCTATGTTCCTTCCATTGTTATTCTATGGGACCTCTACACGTGATTAAAACACGTTATGAAACTACGTGCTATTTGCTTATGCCCTGTTGGTACCATTCCAAACGAGCGGGGATTCCCCTCCGGTTCCTAAACATTGCAAAAAAGATAGAATCCCCATGCTATTCTACAAGACATACAGCTTTTCAAAGAGAGTGAGTATCCTCTCACACCTAAGTTCCTTGGCACCTTTTCAGAGCATGTACTTATACAACATGATTAAACACGCTTTTACAATCGGAATTCATTTATTGACATTGGCAAAAAAGGGGTAATTAGTGATTGGATAATTTTTTAACATGAAATCTCTGAATAAAATATTTTTGGAGCATGTACTTGACGATGGATAAAAGGGTTAATGTGATTAGCAATTACGAGCGAGGATTCCCCACTGGTTCCTGGAAGTAGGCTACGCATATCAAGTTGAAAATTTGACAGAATGAGGTATTTGAGGTGGAACTTGAACGAAATCAAGCATGTGGATATTTGCTAGATTTAAGTGCCCTTTTTAAAAGTCGAAAGTGGTTTGAGGTCAACTAATCCCCGTTTTCAGACCTACGTTTTTTTTTAGATTTTCGTGGGTGTTTGGTTCCCCGGATTTATCGTTTGAGAAGTTAACTTTAGTATTTCGTGATTTGACATGCCTTAAATCATGAACTAGAATAGTTAATTAGCTGTTTGAGATTTCAGACCTAGTTTTTTAGATTTTCGTGGGTGTTAGGTTCCGGGGGTCTATTATTTGAGAAGTTAACTTTATTATTATTGGGTTTGACATGCCTAAAATCACGAATTAGAATGTTTATTTGTCTGTTTGGTGATTTTAATACCTAGTAGTTTTAGGTTTTCGTGTGTGTATTTCTCCGGGGATTTATTATTTGAGAAGTTAACTTCAGTATTTCGTGATTTGACGTGCCTGAAATCATGAATTAGAATAGTTAATTACTAGTTTAGGGTTTTCAAAGCTAGGTTTTTTAGATTTTCTTGGGTGTTTGGTTCCTGGGATTTATTATTTGAGAAGTTAACTTTATTATTTAATGATTTGAATTGGCTGAAATCATGAATAAGAATATTTAATTGGCTGTTTGGGGATTTTCAGAACTAGGTTTTTTATGTTTTCGTGTGTGTTTTACTCCTGGGGTTTATTATTTGAGAAGTTAACTTTAGTATTTTGTGGTTTTACGTGCCTGAAATCATGAATTAGAATAGTTAATTAGCTGTTTAGGGTATTCAGACCTAGGTTTTTTATATTTTCGTTGGTGTTTGTTTCCCGGTATTAATTATTTGAGATTTTAACTATAGTATTTCGTTATTTGAAGCGCCTTAAATAATGAATTAGAATAGTTAATTAGCTGTTTGAGTTTTCAAACATAGTGTTTTAGATTTTCGTGGGGGTTATGTTCATGGGGGGTATTATTTTATAAGTTAACTTTATTATTTTGTGATTTTTCGTGCCTGAAATCATTAATTAGAATAATTAATTAGCTGTTTAGGGTTTTCAGACCTAGGTTTTATAGATTTTCGTGGGTGTTTGTTTCCTGGAGTTTATTATTTGAGAAGTTAACTTTAGTATTTCGTGGTTTGATGTGCCTGAAATCATGAATTAGAATAGTTAATTAACTGTTAGGGTTTTCAGACCTAGGTTTTTTAGATTTTCGTGGGTGTTTGGTTCCCGGGGTTTATTATTTGAGAAGTTAACTTTAGTATTTCGTGATTTGACGTGCCTGAAATCATGAATTAGAATATTTAATTAGCTGTTTGGGTTTTCATACCTAGTTTTATAGATTTTCGTTTTTGTTTGTTTACTGGGTATTATTATTTGAGAAGTTAACTTTGGTATTTTTCGGTTTTACATGGCTAAAATCATGAGTTAGAATTTTTAATTGTCTGTTTGGGGATTTTCAGACCTAGGTTGCTTAGGTTTTCGTGTATGTTTGACTCCTGGGGTTTATTATTTGAGAAGTTAACTTTAGTATTTTGTGGTTTTACGTGCCTGAAATCATGAATTAGTATAGTTAATTAGCTGTTTAGGGTTTTCAGATCTAGGTTTTTTAGATTTTCGTTGGTGTTTGTTTCCCGGAGTTTATTATTTGAGAAGTTAACTTTAGTATTTCGTGGTTTGACGTGCCTGAAATCATGAATTAGAATAGTTAATTAGCTGTTTGGGTTTTCAGACCTAGTTTTTTAGATTTTCGTGGGTTTTAGGTTCCTGGGGTTTATTATTTGAGAAGTTAACTTTAGTATTTCGTGGTTTGACTTGCCTGAAATCATGAATTAGAATATTTAATTGGCTGTTCGGGGATTTTCAGAACTAGGTTTTTTAGGATATCGTGTATGTTTGACTCCTGGGGTTTGTTATTTGAGAAGTTAACTTTAGTATTTTGTGGTTTTACGTACCTGAAATCATGAATTAGAATAGTTAATTAGCTGTTTAGGGTTTTCAGACCTACGTTTTTTAGATTTTCGTTGGTGTTGGTTTCCTGGAGTTTATTATTTGAGAAGTTAACTTTAGTATTTCGTGGTTTGACGTGCCTGAAATCATGGATTAGAATAGTTAATTAACTGTTTGTGTTTTCAGACCTACTTTTTTTAGATTTTCGTGGGTGTTTGGTTCCCGGGGTTTATTATTTGAGAAGCTAACTTTAGTATTTCGTGATTTGACATGCCTGAAATCATGAATTAGAATAGTTAATTATCTGTTTGGGTTTTCAGACCTAGTTTTTTAGATTTTTGTGGGTGTTAGGTTCCTGGGGTTTATTATTTGAGAAGTTAACTTTATTATTTCGTGGTTTGACATGCCTGAAATCATGAATTAGAATATTTAATTGGCTGTTTGTGGATTTTCAGACCTAGGTTTTTTAGGTTTTCGTGTGTGTTTGACTCCTGGGGTTTATTATTTTAGAAGTTAACTTTAGTATTTTCTGGTTTAACGTGCCTGAAATCATTAATTAGAATAGTTAATTAGCTGTTTAGGGTTTTTAGACCTAGGTTTTTAGATTTTCGTGGGTGTCAGTTTCCTGGAGTTTATTATTTGAGAAGTTAACTTTAGTATCTCGTTGTTTGACTTGCCTGAAATCATGGATTAAAGTTGTTTATAGGTTGTTTGAAGTTTTCAGACTTAGTTTTTTTTATTTCCATGTTTGTTTGGCTCCTGGAGTTTGTTATTCGAGAAGTTAAATGTAGTAATTACTGTTTTTTTACTTGCCTCAAACCATGAATTAGAATATTTAATATTCTTTTTGAGGTTTGCAGAGTTAGATATTTTAGATTTTAATGGGTCTTTATTTCCCCGGGTTTATCATCTGAGAAGTTAAATTTAGTAGTTCGTGGTTTTACGTGCCTGAAGTTATTAATTACACTATTCAATTAGCTGTTTGAGGTTTTCAGACCTAGGTTTTTTAGATTTTCGTGGGCGTATCTGATGAAATAATTTAGGTCGTATGATCAATTTAATTTATTTTTTAAAACAGTAGTTTTTCAGTAAGGACATTCGATATCCTAAAAGTGTTTAATTCAAACTTTTACCTTGACCATTGATGTTGTTAGCAGAATTTCAAAAGGATCATTTATGAGTGCTGGCGTATCTGATGAAATAATTTAGATCGTATGATCAATTTAATTAATTTTTAATGCAGTAGTTTCTCAGTAAGGACACTCGATATCCTAAAAGTGTTTGATTCAAACTTTTACATTGAGCATCGATGTTGTTAGCAGAATTTCAAAAGGATTGTTTATGAGTGCTGGCGTATCTGATGAAATAATTTAGGTCGTATGATCAATTTTTTTTTTTTTTAATGTAGTAGTTTTTCAGTAAGGACACTCGATAACCTAAAAGTGTTTGATTCAAACTTTTACCTTGAGCATCGATATTGTTAGCAGAATTTCAAAAGGATCGTTTGTGAGTGCTGGCGTTTTCAGTAAGGACACTCGATATCATAAAAGTGTTTGATTCAAACTTTTACCTTGAGAATCGATGTTGTTAGAAGAATTTCAAAAGGATCGTTTATGAGTGCTGGCGTTTCTGATGAAATAATTTAGGTCGTATGATATTTTTTTTTTTAATGCAGTAGTTTTTCAGTAAGGACACTCGAGACAACACGCACACAGAGAGAACACACACACACACACAGATACGAAACACACATGGCGACGACACATCCACAGAGATGACACACGCATTGAGACGACACACACACAGACATGATACACAATACAGAAATTTAATTCAGGAAATTATGAAAAAAAATTTAGACGGGGTTATATAATTTCATAATTTCCTGAATTAAATTTCTGTATTGTGTATCCTGCCTGTGTTTGTGTCGTCTCAATGCGTGTGTCATCTCTGTGGATGTGTCGTTTCTATGTGTGTTTCGTATCTGTGTGTGTGTTCTCTCTCTGTGTACGTGTTGTCTCGAGTGTCCTTACTAAAAAACTATTGCATTAAAAAAAATAATAATAAATTTATCATATGACCTAAATTATTTCATCAGATACGCCAGCACTCATAAACGATGCTTTTGAAATTCTGCTAACAACATCGATTCTCAAGGTAAAAGCTTGAATCAAACACTTTTAGGTTATTGAGTGTCCTTACCGAAAAACTACTGTATTAAAAAAATAAATTAAATTGATCATATGACCTAAATTATTTCATCAGATACGCCAGCACTCACAAACGATCCTTTTGAAATTCTGCTAACAATATCGATGCTCAAGGTAAAAGTTTGAATCAAACACTTTTAGGTTATCGAGTGTCCTTACTGAAAAACTTCTACATTAAAAAAAAAATTAAATTGATCATACGACCTAAATCATTTCATCAGATACGCCAGCGCTCATAAGCGATCCTTTTGAAATTCTGCTAACAATATCGATGCTCAAGGTAAAAGTTTGAATCAAACACTTTTAGGATATCGAGTGTCCTTACTGAAAAACTACTGTATTAAAAAAAAATAAATTAAATTTATCATACCGACCGAAATTATTTCATAAGATTTGCTAGCACTCATAAAACATCCTTTTGAAATTCTGCTAACAATATCGATGCTCAGTGTAAAAGTTTGAATCAAAAACTTTTAGGATATCGAGTGTCCTTACTGAAAAACTACTACATTAAAAATAAATTAAATTGATTATACGACCTAAATCATTTCAATGGAAATTCAAACACTCATAAATGACTCTTTGGAAATTCTGCTAATAACATAAATGCTCAATGTAAACGTTTGAAATCAACACTTTAAGGATATTGAATGTCCTAACTGAAAAACTACTGTATTAAAAAATAAATTAAATTGATCATACGACCTAAATTATTTCATCAGATACGCCCACGAAAATCTAAAAAACCTAGGTCTGAAAACCTCAAACAGCTAATTAACTATTCTAATTTATGATTTCAGGCACGTAAAACCAGAAAATACTAAAGTTAACTTCTCAAATAATACACCCCATGAGTCAAACACACACGAAAACCTAAAAAACCTAGGTCTGAAAATCCCAAAACAGCCAATTAAATATTCTAATTCATGATTTCAGGCATGTCAAACCACGAAATACTAAAGTTAACTTCTCATATAATAAACCCCAGGAACCTAACACCCACAAAAATCTAAAAAACTAGGTCTGAAAACCCAAACAGCTAATTAACTATTCTAATTCATGATTTCAGGCACGTCAAATCACGAAATACTAAAGTTAACTTCTCAAATAATCAACCCCGGGAACCAAACACCCACGAAAATCTAAAAAACCTAGGTCTGAAAACCCAAATAGTTAATTAACTATTCTAATTCATGAGTTCAGGCACGTCAAACCACGAATTACTAAAGTTAACTTCTCAAATAATAAACCCCAGGAATCTAATACCCACGAAAATCTAAAAAACCTAGGTCTGAAAACCCTAAACAGCAAATAAACTATTCTAATTCATGATTTCAGGCACGTAAAACAACAAAATACTAAAGTTAATTTCTCAAATAATAAACCCCAGGAGTCAATCACACACGAAAACCTAAAAAACCTAGGTCTGAAAATCCCCAAACAGCCAATTAAATATTCCAACTCATGATTTCAGTCAAGTCAAACCATAAAATACTAAAGTTGACTTCTCAAATAATAAAACTCAGGAACCTAACACCCACGAAAATCTAAAAAACTAGGTCTGAAAACCCAAACAGCTAATTAACTATTCTAATTCATGATTTCAGGCACGTCAAAGCATGAAATACTAAAGTTAACTTCTCAAATAATAAACACCAGGAACCAAACACCCACGAAAATCTAAAAAACATTTGTATGAAAAACCTAAAAAGCTAATTAACTATTCTAATTAATGATTTCAGGCACGTAAAACCACAAAATATTAAAGTTAACTTCTCAAATAATAAACCCCAGGAGTCAAACACTCACGAAAACATAAAAAACCTAGGTCTGAAAATCCCAAAACAGTCAATTAAATATTCTAATTCATGATTTCAGGCAAGTCAAACCACGAAATACTAAAGTTAACTTCTCAAATAATAAAACCCAGGAACATAACACCCACGAAAATCTAAAAAACTAGGTCTGAAAACCCAAACAGATAATTAACTATCCTAATTCATGATTTCAGCTATGTCAAATCACGAAATACTAAAGTTAACTTCTCAAATAATAAACCCCGGGAACCAAACACCCACGAAAATCTAAAAAATCTAGGTCTGAAAACCCAAACAGCTAATTAACTATTCTAATTCATGATTTCAGGCACGTCAAACCACAAAATACTAAAGTTAACTTCTCAAATAATAAACCCCAGGAACCAAACAACCACGAAAATCTAAAAAGCCTATGTATGAAAACCCTAAACAGCTAATTAACTATTCTAATTCATGATTTCAGGCACGTAAAACCACAAAATACTAAAGTTAACTTCTCAAATAATAATCCCCAGGAGGCAAACATACACGAAAACCTAAAAAACCTAGGTCTGAAAATCCCCGAACAGCCAATTAAATATTCTAATTCATGATTTCAGGCAAGTCAAACCACGAAATACTAAAGTTAACTTCTCAAATAATAAACCCCAGGAACCTAACACCCACGAAAATCTAAAAAACTATGTCTGAAAACCCAAACAGCTAATTAACTATTCTAATTCATGATTTCAGGCACGTCAAACCACGAAATACTAAAGTTAACTGCTCAAATAATAAACTCCGGGAACCAAACCCCCACTAAAATCTAAAAAACCTAGATCTGAGAACCCTAAAATGCTAATTAACTATTCTAATTCAGGATTTCAGTCACGTTAAACCACAAAGTATTAAGGTTAACGTCTCAAAAACTAGATCAAAGGAGTCAAAAATCCACGAAAAACTACGAAAACCTAAGTGTGAAAATCCCCAAACAGCCAATTGAATATTCTAATTCATGATTTCAGGCAAGTCAAACCACGAAATACTAAAGTTAACTTCTCAAATAATAAACCCCGGGAACCAAACACCCACGAAAATTTAAAAAACCTAGGTCTGAAAACACTAACAGTTAATTAACTTTTCTAATTCATGATTTCAGGCACGTCAAACCACGAAATACTAAAGTTAACTTCTCAAATAATAAACTCCAGGAAACAAATACCCACGAATATCTAAAAAACCTAGTTCTGAAAACCCTAAACAGCTAATTAACTATTCTAATTCATGATTTCAGGCACGTAAATCCACAAAATGCTAAAGTTAACTTCTCAAATAATAAACCCCAGGAGTCGAACACACACGAAAACCTAAAAAACCTAGGTCTGAAAATCCCCAAACAGCCAATTAAATATTCTAATTCATGATTTCAGGCAAGTCAAACCATGAAATACTAAAGTTAGCTTCTCAAATAATAAACCCCAGGAACCTAACACCCACGAAAATCTAAAAAACTAGGTCTGAAAACCCAAACAGCTAATTAACTATTCTAATTCATGATTTCAGGTAAGTCAAATCACAAATTACTAAAGTTAACTTCTCAAATAATAAACCCCGGGAACCAAACACCCGCGAAAATTTAAAAAACTTAAGTCTGAAAACGGAGATTATTTCACCTCAAAGCACTTTCGACTTTTAAAAAGGGCACTTAGATATAACAAATATCCCCATGCTTGATTTCGTTCAAGTTCCACCTCAAATACCTCATTCTGTCAAATTTTCAACTTGATATGCGTAGCCTACTGCCAGGAACCAGTGGGAGAATCCTCGCTCGTAATTGCTAATCACCTTAACCCTTTTATCCATCGTCAAGTACATGCTCCAAAAATATTTTATTCAGAGAAATCATGTTAAAAAATTATCCAATCACTAATTACCCCTTTTTCGCAAATGTCAATCAATGAATTCCGATTGTAAAAGCGTGTTTAATCATGTTGCATAAGCACATGCTCTGAAAAGGTGCAAAGGAACTTAAGTGTGAGGGGATACTCACTCTCTTTGAAAAGGTGTATATGTCTTGTAGAATAGCATGGGGATTCTATCTTTTTTGCAATGTTTAGGAACCGGAGGGGAATCCCCGCTCGTTTGGAATGGTACCAACGGGGCATAAGCAAATAGCACGTAGTTTCATAACGTGTTTTAATCACGTGTAGAGGTCCCATAGAATAACAATGGAAGGAACATAGAATAGCATGGAAGGGGACATAAACCCTTAAAATAGCATGGGAGGGAATATAAGCCCTTAGAATAGCATGGGAGGGAATATAAACCCTTAGAATAACATGGGAGGGAATATAAACCCTTAAAATGGCATGGGAGGGAATATAAACCCTTAGAATAACATGGGAGGGAACATAAGCCCTTATAATAGCATGGGAAGGAACATAAACCCTTAAAATAGCATAGGAAGGAATATAAGCCCTTAGAATAGCATGGGAGGGAACATATGCCCATATAATAGCATGGGAGGGAATATAATCCACCCAAATCCATAAGTACATGCTCTGGAAAGACACCAAGGAACATAAGGCAAGCAAATTCATTGTCTCGGCAAATAACATGGAGATTCCTATAGCTTCCAGCAAATAACATGGAGATTCCTATAGCTTCAAGCAAATAACATGGAGATTCCTATAGTTTCAAGCAAAGTATAACATAGGACTCTACTGCTATCTATTCTAATTAAACGGCCTTTGTGATTCAGGGGTTTGTGAATCAAATTTTTTTTAAACTTTTAACGTAAAGAGCGTGGTATTGACTAAGGGGAGAACCCCCTCATATACGTAATAACATATACGTAATGAAAAAAAACAATAAAAAAAAAACAAGCGATACGGCTCAATAGTTATCGAAACTTTTAAAAACGGAACTTTGATGTCAATAAATGTATCAAAAGAATGTGTTTATAATGCTGATTCTAAATATATAAATTTTATCAAGTTTAGTATTACTCATCAAAGGCTACGAGCCTGAGAAAATTTACCCGAATTTTTAAAGAGGAGGGAAACATCCCCTACAAGTGAAATAATTTTAATGAAAATCACACCGTCAAATTCAGCGTATCAGAAAACCCTATTACATAGGTTTCAAGCTCATATCTGCAAAAATCTGCAACTTTGTATTTTTTGCCAGAAGAAAAATATACGAATATAGAAGTTAGTTACTTAAGTTAATTTGTAAATTACAGGATAACCAAATTTAGAGGCATCCATTTAGCAAAAGAAAAGTAAAATTTTTATGCAAATTTTGTTTACTAATTCAATGACGGTGAGCCAAAATAAAAGCTGCATTAACTAAAAAACGATCAGACATTAAATAAAAAAAACGAGTTTTTTAAACTGAAAGTAAGGAGCGACATTAAAACTTAAAACGAACAGAAATTATTCCGTATATGAAAGGGGCTGTCCCCTTCTCAACGCCTCGCTCTTTACGCTAAAGTTTGACTCTGTCTCACAACTTTATTTTTTAAAACAATAAAAAACTTTGGCGTAAAGAGCGAAGTGTTGAGGAGGGGACAGCCCCTTTCATATACGGAATAATTTCTGTTCGTCTTAAGTTTTAATGTTGCTCCTTACTCAGTTTAATTGTTTTTTTTATATAATATGTAATAAAGACAATATGTAATTGTAAACAATTACAATTTGCAAACAATTGTAAAAGGTCATTTTTTTTTGCTGTAAAGTGCAAATTATTTTCTGTTCTTGGAAAGACATGGGGGCTGTCAGCCTTATTCCTGTTAATTTTTGCTCGTTTTGAGTGTGACTCCGTAATTGCTGTAAATTTGTATTTGTAAAATTAAAGACAATAGTAATTGTCTTTATGTAATAAAGACAATATGTAATTGTAAACTTTTTGTAATTGCTGTTTGTTTGGGTTTCATTTACTTCTTGATGGTAATATTTGGTAGTTTTACGCTTGGATGATTATTTTAATTTATTTCTGCTCATTTTGGCTTAATGGAGCTCTTCATTTTTCACTGAAGAACCTGTTCTGTGGAAACAGTTTTTTTAGTTAATACTATTAATAAGGTGATTTAGTGGGTATGACTTTTCTGGTATAGAGACATTAATTTGCATTAAAAACTTCTATTATAGGCTCTATCAGTTTTTGATGTTTTCGCCGAATGTTGGTACTTTGATTGTTTCTTCGTGAATTTTTTTTTGAAAAAGTTTCTTTCTCCATGATTCTCCAAATAATTCATTGTTTGGAGAAAGAATGAAAGAATAGTTTCTAATGAAAGAAATAATTCAACTTTGCTTGCGCAAACTTTGCACACCATTCGTAACAAATTATGTTAGCAAAGATTTGTTTTGTTCTACTGTTATTTTTGCTAATGAACAACAGCATTACGAAAATAGAATGAGTTCCTACAGTCGCTCTGTGCTATAATCATTAAATTTCTACCCTAGAGCTTTTTGAAGAAGCGTCAAGGACGTTGTTATAATAATAGGATAGCAGAAATAGCTTGGAATCTTATTTCAAAGGAATTAGAGAAACTTTGTACTCCTCAACAAGAAATAAAGAAGGACAAATCTGAAGGAAATGGAGAGGATGTCAGGTTAGATTGTAATTACTTTACATTAAGAGATTGTGTTATCTTTAATCTTGACATATAGTTATATGTGCGATTTTTCTTTTTTTTTCTTATGTTTCTTGCATTGAAGTCTTGGTTTCAAAAAGAAATTTGATACCCTTCTTAAACTGGTTTACTTCGAAGACAGTCTGACCTATGGAAGAAATCCCACTTAACACTTGCGAATTGACTCCGTTATCGGCGATTCTCATCAATGTTTTTTACATTTTTTTAACCTAGTTGTTTTTTGTCTTTCAGATCTTTATTTTTATTCGTTGTCTTTTTTCATGTTAATATAATTATGTAAACTATCAGTTCCCGAAAAATCTTTTTTGAAATCATCGTCTTCTTGATTTTTCGTTTTGAAATCGACCCCTCTCCCCTAGAATTTTTTTTTTTAAGGACAAAAAGTACACTTTTTATGGTATCATTATTGAAATTACTCTTTTCGACATTTTCATTGTTGAAAATTAAAACAACATTTTGCCATCCTCCTAGATTTTGAAAGATACATCCCCCTTATATTTTCGTGAGTTGACGCCCCTGGTGCATTTAGGTGCATTTGCTTTCGGGATTATTCTAAGTTTGAGGGAATCAAACTCCGCTCCTTAGAATTAAGGTTTACTTTTGATTATAGTGCTTTTGATATTTAAAAGTTAAATTTTTCTTAAAAGTTATCGGCTCATATTACACGCCTCGTTCTATATTCATCTGTATATATCCCTCCTGATAAAGGGAGATCAGAAATTAAATCTCATTCACCTGAATTGCCTTTCTTGGAAAGTATGTAAATGTGGACCAACAAATCCGCTTCTGAGTCCTTAGGTAACCCCCTTCCCACAAAAAAATCTACTGGTCTCCGCCCTAATAGTTGGTGCTCAATTAGGCAACACTTTATAACCATTAGTTTTATTTAACTGCTTATTTAGTACGGACTGGACGGAGGTTCAGGAACAACTGGCATGCCGTGCGCTAGTATCGCCTCTGAGACCGGGAGGTTGTATTATTTTCATTTAAACAATTCTAACCAGATTGACAATTTAAAACAATTTGCTTGCTAGCATTTTGGCCTTATACGGCTAAAAATGTTGTTTTACTGGACAAACTGCCTTAACTCTGCATTTTGCAGTGATTTGATCTCTATTGTCATAGGCAGCGCTGCCTAAGTAAAGAATGATGTGGGCACAATGTGTTTTTTTTCTCCATACCTGGGCACTTCGTATCGAAGGATTTGTCGTAGAGACTTTCGAATAGGGCTCTTTCGATTGGAAATTTGAGTGGCTAGTGCCCTTTTTAATAGTCGAAAGTGATTGGAGGGCAACTAGCCCCCCCCCCCCCCTTCCCACGCCCATAATTCCCCCAAACACATCCAATCAAAATTTTGAGTTAACCATTTTGTTCAGCGCAGTTGATTTCCAGGTAGAAAATATGCTTTTGAGGAGGACACTCCCCCAAAACCCTCAGGGCAGGGGTTTTAAGTTATGCCCTGGGGGCTTATAAAGTTTTTATTGAAAGTGTTGTCGTAGAAACTTCACAAGGGCTCATTCAATTGGAAATTGAAAGGGCTAGTACCCTTTTAATAGTCGAAAGTGATTTAAGGGCAACCAACCCCCCTCTCACGCCCACCTTTTCTCCAGACACATCCAATCAAAATTTTTAGATAGCCATTTTGTTCAACGTAGTTGAAAGTTTTAGAAATTAGGTCTTTAAGGATGAGAACCCCTCCTCCACAGACCTCAGCGCAAGGGTTGTAATTTATGCCCTGGGGGCTTATAAAGTTTTTATAGAAAGCATTGTCGTAGAAACTTCACAAGGGCTCATTCAATTGGAAATTGAAAGGGCTAGTGCCTTTTTTAATAGTTGATAGGGATTGGATAGCGACTAACGCCCCTCTGACGCCCACCATTTTCCAAAACACATCGAATTAAAATTTTGAGATATATATTTTGCTCAACGTAGTTTAAAGTTATGGAAATTTGGTCTTTTAGGATGATAAACCCCTCAGAGCCCTCAGTGCAAGGGTTGTAAGTTATGCCCTGGGGCATATAAAGTTTTTATTGAAAGTGTTGTCGTAGAAACTTCAAAAGGACTCATTCAATTGGAAATTGAAAAGGCTAGCGGCTTTTTTAAGAATTGAAAGTGATTAGATTGCGACTAACGCCCCTCTCATGCCCACCATGTTCCAAAACACATCAAATTAAAATTTTGAGATATCCATTTTGTTCAACGTAGTAGAAGTTCTGGAAATTTTGTCTTTTAGGATGATAACTCCCTCAGAGCCCTCAGTGCAAGGGTTGTAAGTTATGCCCTGGGGGCATATAATGTTTATATAGAAAGTTGTTATAGAAATTTCAAAAACGGCTCATTTTATTGGAAATTGAAATTGCCCTTTTTAATTGTCGAAAGTGAGTGGAGAGTAATTAACCCCCCTCTTACGCCCACCATTTCCAAACGAATGAGCCTTTTTTGAAGTTTCTACGACAACACCTTCTATAAAAAAAAACCGTATATGACCCCAGGGTAAAACTTATAACCTTTGCCCTAAGGGCTGTGGGGGACTGTCCTCAAAAATATAATTTCTATTTGAAAATCAACTACGCTGAACAAAATGGGTATCTCAAAATTTTGATTGGATGTGTTTTGAGAGATAGTGGGGGTTGAAGGGGTGTTAGTCGCCTTCCAATCACTTTCGACTTTTAAAAAGGGCACAAGCCAATCCAATTTCCAATTAAATGAGCCCTTTTCAAAGTTTTTACGACAACTTCTTCGATACGAAGTGCCCTGCTTTAAAGGTTAAAATAAATAAATAATACATTGTGCCAACATCGGGGAAGTATCCTCCTCTTTACTTAGTCCCCGTTTCTTGTCTCGTTCTCGAGTGTCCCCGTTCTTTACTTAGGCAGCGCGATCGGGCTGCCCATGATTTGTGTTGTCGTAGAAACTTCAAAAAAGGCTCATTCGTTTGGAAATTCAAAGGGCTAGTGCCCTTTTTAATAGTCAAAAGTGATTGGAGGGCATCTAACCCGCCTCTCGTGGCCATCTTTTCCCCAAACACATCTAATCAAAACTTTGAGATAGCCATTTTATTCAACGTAGTTCTAAGTTCTGGAAATTAGGTCTTTGAGGGTGACAACACCCCCACAGTCCTCAGGGCAAGGGTTGTAAATTATGCCCCTTTATATAACGCGTTGTCGTAGAAACGTCAAAAAGGGTTCAGTCGATTGGAAATTGAAATGGCTAGTGCCCTTTTTAGTAGTCGAAAGTGATTGGAAAGAAACCAACACCCCTTCCACGCCCACCATTTCCCCAAACACATCCAATAAAGATTTTGAGATAGCCATTTTGTTCCACGAAGTTCAAAGTTCAGGAAATTATACCTTTGAGCAGGACACTCCCCCCACAGTCTTCAGGGCACGAGTTATAAGTTATGCCCAGGGCGTATATAAGGTTTTTATTGAAATCTTTGTCGTAGAAACTTGAAAAGGGGCTCATTCGATTGGAAATTCAAAGGACTAGTGCCCTTTTTAATAGTCGAAAGTGATTTGAGGGCAACTAACCCCCCTGTCACGCCCATCTTTTCCCCAAACACAGCCAATCAATATTTTAAATAGCCATTTGGTTCAACGTTGTTGAAATTCCGGAAAATTAGGTCTTTAAGGACGACAACCCCTCCTCCCCCACAGCCCTCAGGGCAGAGGTTTTGAGTTATACTGTTGTGGCCTATAAGATCTTTATTGAAAGCGTAGAAACTTCAAAAGGACTCATTCAATTGGAAAATTAAAGGGTTAGTGCCTTTTTTACTAGTTGAAAGTGATTGGAGAGCGACTAACGCCCCTCTCACGCCCACTGTTTTCCCAAACACATCCAATCACAATTTTGAGATATCTATTTGGTTCAACGTAGTTGAAAGTTCTTGAAATTAGGTCTTTTAGGATGATAACCCCACTCAGAGCCTTCAGTGCAAAGGTTGTAAGTTATGCCCAGGGGGCATATAATGTTTATATTGGAAGTTGTTATAAAAATTTCACAAAGGGCTCATTTGATTGGAAATTGAAATTGCCCTTTTTAATTGTCGAAAGTGAGTGGAGAATAATTAACCCCCCTCTTATGCCCGCTATTTCCCCAAAAACATTCAATCAAAGTTTATACATAACCATTTTGTTCAACACAGTTTAAAAATTCTAGAAATTATGTATTTAAGGATGACAAACCCCCCAGAGCCCCAAGGGCAAAGGTTGTAAGTTCTGCCCTGGGGGCATATAAGGTTTTTACAGATAGAGTTGTCGTAAAACGTCAAAAGTGGCTCATTCAATTCGAAATTGAGAGGGCTAGTGCCCTTTGTAATAGTCGAAACGTATTGGAGGGTAACTAACCTCCCTCTCACGCCCACATTTCCTCCAAACACATCCAATCAAAATTTTCAGATAGATATTTTGTTCTACATAGTAGAAGGCTCAGGGAATTAGGTCTTTTAGAATGACACCCCCCCCCCCCTGCATTCAGGGCGGTGGTTGTAAGTTGTGCTTTGGGGGTCTATAAGATTTTTATTGAAAGTTTTGTCGTATAAACTTCAAAAGGGCTTATTTTATTGGAAATTGAAACGGCTTGGGCAATTTTTAATAGTTGAAAGTGATTGGAGAGTGACTAACACCCCTCTCACGCCCACCATTCCCCCAAACACATCCAATCAAAATTTTCAGATAGCCATTTTGTTTAATGCAGTTGAAAGTTCTTGAAATTTGGTCTTAGAGGATGAGAACCACCCTAACAGACCTTAAGGTAAGGGCTTCAATTTATGCCCTGGGGGCATATAAGGTGTTTATAGAAAGCGTTGTCGTTTCCAAAATGGCTCATTTGATTGGAAATCAAAGGCCCAGAGCCCCTTTTAATAGTCGAAACTAATTGTAAGCCTTGCAATTTTTATAGTAAAGATCGATGTGGGTATAATTTATTATTTGATGTTGTTGTTGTTGTTTAGACCAGGGTGCTTCGTAGCAAAGGTGTTGTCGTGGGAACTTTGAAAAGGGCTTATTCAATTGAAAATAGAAAGGGCTAATTCCCAATAAGGCATCTTAGCACCATCCAAAAACGATCGAGGGTACTGTGATCATACTGATAAAGCTATCTTTTCTGTTAAAATTTAACCAAATTAAAAGGCGGTCTGTGTTTCACGTCTATAAAATAGAGCAGACAAATTTTTTTTGCGAATGATGTAAATATACCTATTTCAGATAAACCATAGGAGGTATGAAACTAAATCAAACTGTACCATTTGTGTCCAGATTTTTAAAAGGGTGTATGTTGTTAAAAATTACTGAAAATTTTTCACCAGCATACAATTAGCAGGCCAAACTATAAAGTCTAAAAAAACGAAAGGATTTAAAGTATTATTTTCTTTTTCCCTGAAAAGACTATGTCAATATAAAACGAACAGAAATTAATTAAAAAAACTTTTTCCACAAAATAAGTTTTTCAAAGAAAAGTAAATAACTCCATTTAACAAAAAATGAGCAAAAATAAAATCAAATAATCTACTAAGTGTGAAACTACCACAAATCAGCATCGATAAATAAATGAAACCCAAAACAAACAGAAATTATAATAATTAACCAAGTCAAACTCAAAATGAGCAGAAATTGACATAAGTTGGGCGCAAAACCCCTATGCCTTCCCAAGGCCAGAACAAAATTTGCACTTAGGCCTCCTGAAAAATACAAATGAATGTGCATTGTCAGTTTAATATACATATACTAAAATTTAGTAATTAAAATGTTAATATTATTTGATTTATTAAAGTTATAAAAGTAAAAACATTTACATTTTTTCAGTAAAGTGCAAATTTTGTTCTGGCCGTGGGACAAATTATGTTCTCGTAATTTTTCTTTTAGAGAAAAACAGAACAAAGAAGAGGAAGCAACATCACATATTACTACACTTATACCCAAATACTATAGAAAGAAATTACCATTTTCATGGGTCCATAAATGGCTTAAAATTGAATTAGTAAGAAAATCAATTATTAAATTCAGAGAGAGCATAGCAAATGGCATCAAGTGGTATGTTTACTTTATTTGTAGGTCAAAATTATGGACTGCTCCATATTTAATAGATATGTATGCAGGTTTTCAAAAGGGCATATGAGCAATATCGTAGCTAGTGCTACCATAAATAGTAATATCATAAAAAACTTTTAAAGGAGCTAATTCTGATTGGAAAACCTTCTATTACCGTTTTTAAGAGTCACAAGTAGTTAACAGGCAAGCAGTCCTTTTCCCAGACCCATTTTCTCCAAAAAACATCCAATCAAAATTTTGAGATAGCCATGTCTGTAGGAATATTGGGTATTTCAACCCTCCTCAGTTGTAATTACCTATCATGTTTTAAAACTAAATCAAAAGACACTGTTTGTATGCTAGTTGCCAATAAGACATCTCAGCAATATTCCATGAATGACTGAGGGTATTAAGTTGAAACTCTCAGTGTTACTAATATTATTACTTCTTTGTTTACAGTTTGACTTAATCAAAAGAGTATATATGTATCCGTGTTGTCAAAGAGCAATGATGCAATTTTTTGGGAATGAAAAAAAGTTTCATTTTTCAGGTAAACTTGAGGATGTATAAAACTAAATTAAACAATACTATGTGTTCAAAATTTTTGAAAGGGTATATGCTGATAAAAATTGTAAAGTCAAATAATCTTCTCAGTGTAAAGAAAAATTACGAGAACGTAATTTGTCCCAAGGCCAGAACAAAGAAAAAAGCTTCTCATAGTTTCTTTTCGTGTTTTTGCCGTGCTGTTTCGTTATTTTTTTGTATTTCTTAACCCTCTTTTATTCTTTTATTCTTAAAATCAAAATGTTCTGCCTTGGGACATTTTTGGAACAAACTACGCGCCGAACTCCAGCCCCTTGCTGCTTAGGTGTTAGAGAAGTGTTGGCATATGTTTCTGTAACCACTCAAAGTTGTATCTTCAAAGAAGAGTTACATATGGTTACGTCTACTTATTCATATTGTTTACTTTTTTTTCTATTTAATAGACAGAATAAAAGTATTGTAATGTATATAGAGAAATCATAGCACTAAAAGCCTATTTGCATTTTTTTATTTTTTTGTGATATTTTTCTAGTTTTCAGACCACTTTCCAACTTGTCCTTGTTTATTGCTATTCCGCACCTGTATGTCTAAAGTTTTTTGATGTTTATCAGGAGAGAGGGGGGAGATGTCTAGTGAAATAAGTTAGACATACCAACATTTTGCTTAGGTTTTGAAAACCTTAAAAACCTTCTCTAGAAAAATAGTTTCCCTTTCCTAACTGTCACGGTCGTCCACCTTCGAAAATCGTTTAAACCATTTTGTGTACCATGGATTTCTCGGCATCAGAAATTAAATAAAAAAAGTTTTTTTCCAACTGAAAGTAAGTAGGGACATTAAAACTTAAAACGAACATGAATTATTCCAAATGTGAAGGGGCTGCTTTCTTTTTAATATCTCTAAGACAAATAAAAAGAATTTTGTATAGGAATCTTGACAAGTTCCTCCAGTGTAAAATTGTCCTTGAAAAGCTCACCCCCCCCCCCCTAGGAACTTTCCTCCCTAGAGAAAATTATCTCAGTAGAAAATCCCCCAGCAGAAAATGCTCCCCCCTCTCCAAAAAATGTCTTTAAATCCCCCAATCAGAAATAATATAGGTAAACAGTGGGCAAATATCCTGACTTTCAAAGCTTTTACCAGGGGCTGTCGGGGGTTATATTATCCTCAAAGACATAGTTACTGGACTTTTCAACTATGCTCAACAAAATGGCTATCTCAGAATTTTGGTCGGATGAATTTCAAGAAAAAAAGGTGGGTGGGAGGGGGCCATTTACCCTCCAATCTTTTTGTTCACTTAAAAAGGGAACTAGAACTTTTAATTTCCGTTTGGGTGAGCCCTTTGTCAATATTCTAGGACTATTTTTTCGATGTGATAACTCTATGTTTGTTGTCTCTGTGAGTGTGTCGTCTTTGGAAAAACAAACAAATAAACACGCATCAGTGATCTTTCTTCTGGCAAAAAATACAAAATTCTACATTTTTGCAAGCGAAATGTTGAAACTTCTAAATCGGGGTTTTTGGATACGTTCAATCTGATGGTGTCATTTTCATTAAGATTCCTTGTTTTGTACAGGTTGTTTCCCCCCGTTTTCGAAATTAGGCAAATTTTCTCAAGCTCGTAGCTTTGATATGTAACACTAAACTTTTTTTTTTATTGCTCAAATATTTATTCAAATACATACAAACACAAATTTTGGTCTAAAAGGTCAAATAAAATTTCTCTCTCTACAACTGAAT
The DNA here is from genome assembly GCF_049724085.1 of Artemia sp. Qi Xiang Cuo. Classification (NCBI taxonomy): domain Eukaryota; kingdom Metazoa; phylum Arthropoda; class Branchiopoda; order Anostraca; family Artemiidae; genus Artemia; species Artemia sp. Qi Xiang Cuo. The sequence goes on along the minus strand of NC_142803.1, from coordinate 64,973,727 downwards.
TAAATTCAGGAAGAATTATATACATGAAATATCACATTAACAGTCACATTGAAATGTGATCAAAATTTTAAGATTGTCATTTATGTCTGTGAGGAAAACAATCCCCCCGCCCCCCTACAGTTCTCAGGGAAAGAGTTGTAAATTATAATTTTGGGGTGTATAAGATTCTTTTAAAAATGGTGGTCGCATATGCTTTGGAGGGGACTCATTGGATTGGTAATCTTAAGTTCTAGTGCCCTTTTTAAGAGTCAAAGTAATCAGAAGTAGCTACTCCCCCCCCCCCCCCCGCACACACACACAAGCACGTCCTTTTTTTCTGAGATTTATCGAATAGATATTTTGAGACGGTCCTTTTATTCAAAATAGCCCAAATATCTTATAACAAGGCTTTTGAGGTTTATACAAACCACCAGAGCCTGAGGGCGAAGGTTGTAAGTTATACCCCATGGGCATTTAAGGCTTTTATGAAAGGGAGGGTTGTATAAGCTTTATAGGTGGCTCATTTGGTAAAAATTGAAAGTTCTAGTTCCGTTTTAAGAGTCAATAGTGATAGAGGTCAAGTAGCACCGCCTCCCCTAATTAACCTTCTTTTCACCAAATGTTTCTGATTGAAATTTTGCGATGGCAATTTTGTTTAAAATAGTCTAAAGGACATAGAACAATGCTTCCAGGTTCGGCCCAACCCCCCAGAGCCCTGTTGTTCAGCGTAGTTGATTTCCAGATAGAAAATATCTTTTTGAGGAGGATACTCCCCCATAGCCCTCAGGGCAACGATTGTGAGCTATGCCCTGGGGTCATATAAGGTTTTTATAGAACGCGTTGTCGTAGAAACTTCAAAAAGGGCTTATTCGATTTGAAATTGAAATGGCTAGTGCCCTCTTAATAGTCGAAAGTGATTGGAAGGCAATTAATATTCTTTCCACTCCGACCATTTCCCCAAACATATGCAATCAAAAAATGTCTGTATATCCCCCAATCGGAAATAATTTAGGTAAACAGTGGGCAAATATCCTGACTTACAAAGCTTTTACCAGGGGCTGTCGGGGGTTATATTATCCTCAAAGACATAGTTACTGGACTTTTTTCACTTAAAAAGGGAACTAGAACTTTTAATTTCCGTTTAGGCGAGCCCTTTGTCAATATTCTAGGACTATTTTTTCGATGTGATAACTCTATGTGTTGTCTCTGTGAGTGTGTCGTCTTTGGAAAAACAAACAAATAAACACGCATCAGGGATCTTTCTTCTGGCAAAAAATTCAAAATTCTGCATTTTTGCAGGTAAAAGGTTGAAACTTCTAAATCGGGGTTTTCGGATACGTTCAATCTGATGGTGTCATTTTCATTAAGATTCCTTGTTTTGTACAGGTTGTTTCCCCCCTTTGTCGAAAATTAGGCAAGTTTTCTCAAGCTTACGTAACACTAAACTTTTTTTTTTATTGCTCAAATATCTATTCAAATAAATACAAACACAAATTTTGGTCTAAAAGGTCAAATAAAATTTCTCTCTCTACAACTGAATTAAAATCAGGAAGAATTATATACATGAAATGTCACATTAACTTATTGGCATGATAATAAGAAAGTGCCGACAATTTGTTGAAAATATGGAAAAAAAAATTCAACTCAACTTGCTGAAAAAGGTTGGAGAAAAAATTTTAAGATCTAAATGAAATTTGGAAATATAATTTTATGAAATGAGCTCTTTAAATAGCAACACAACATAGACTAAGAAGATATCAAGTGTTTTTGGTGTTTGTTCATTTGCTAAATCGCAGAAAATCGGTTGGGAACCACTGGGAACTAATGAATCTGATATATTTGGAATCAACATAACAAGCCGATTCTATTGATACACCTATTAGTATCAAAATTCCGTTTTTTAGAGTTTCGGTTACTTCCGAGCCGCATCGCTCCTTACTTACAGTTTGTTACCACGAATTCTTTGATTAGTGGATCATGTAAACATTGCGGAAAGTTCAAATCATCTGATAAGAGATCAATAGAAATAAGAGATCTAAAAATGAGCCTTTGAGGCAGTAGCAGATGAGCTGGTAGACGCCATTAGAAGGTGTAAATTCAAGGTTATGTTCTATAATGTGAAATAATTAAAGGGCAGAAAATATAAAAGTAGACAAGGTAAATAAAAGAGGCATAAATCAAAATGATTGGGAGTTTCACTTCTGGTCGAATCTAAGCGGTGATAGTGTATCCAGTGAAGACTATGATGATCAGCTAAAATGGTTAACGAAATAGACTTTTAGAATATAATACTAAAAGTTTCTTTACTTATGTATTGTTATAAATAACTGTGGATGTTGAGGTTAGACGTAGAAAGCATAGTAGTAAAAGCAAGTAGTGTTTTTCGCAAATGAGTATTATAGCTGCCTAAGTAAAGAACGATGTTGGCACTTTTTTTTTTTTTTTTTTTTTTTTTTTTTTTTTTTTTTTTTTTAGACCAGGGCACTTTATATCGAAGGAGTTGTCGTAGAAACTTCGAAAAGGGCTCATTTGATTGGAAATCGGAAGGGCTTGTTCCCTTTTTAATAACTGAAAGCGATTGGAAGGCAACTAGCACCGCTTCCATGCCCACCATTTCCGCCAATACATCCAATCATAATTTTGAGATCGCCATTTTGTTCAAAGTATTAGATGAAAGATCTGGAAATTATATCTTCGAGGATGAATTCCCCCCTTCCCAGAGCCCTCAGGGCGAGGGTTGTAACTGATGCACTGGGGGCATATAAGGTTTATATAGAACGGGTGATCGTGTAAACTACAAAAAGGTCTCATTTGATTGGAAATTTGATGGGTAAAACTAAACTTGATGAAACTTATATATTTGAAATCTGTATTAAAATCTGATTCTTTTTATGTATCTATCGGTATCAAACTCCCATTGTTTATAGTTTCGGTTACTATTGGAGCCGGGTCACTCCTTAGACTCCTTAGTTCGTTACCATGAACTGTTTGATTTCTGCTCGTTTTGAGTTTGACTCGGTTATTTATTTTTTGCTCCTAATGCCATTTGTTAGTCAAAGTGACAAGACAAACGCGTTGGCATGAAGCTCTTTCTGATTTCCTGAGAAGGCCACATTTTGGAAAGAAGCCCTTCAAAAATAGCTTTGATCAACGCTACTCATTCATTTAAAAGCATGATACCGTTGAATACCTCTGGTAATGTTTTTAGCAGTTTCCTTAACTATCCCAGTATAAGGATTCAGTTTTAATTTGGGGAACGAGCTCTTTACGAGTACCTAAATGTATATTCATTTAATTTGAAAAACTGCTCCTTTCTGTTCTTATATGGAGTTTCGTATTACGATCTTAGAGTAATTACCTTTTTTGACTGGAATTAGGAATGTTTAAAGAACACTCCTTATTGGGACCTTTGGTCCCTTTTTTTTCAGAAAAATGTCTTTTTTGTAAATTTAACTTCATTTATGTTACATATCTAAATATTGGGAAAGCTTTTATTACGATGTCTGAAGAATCCACTAATTAACGAGTGTCTGAAAAGGCCAGTTGAGCGATGACTCATACTGCTTAAATTTACAGCTTGAAAAGCTTCAAAGGATGTTGGGAATTTTATTTTGATTCTGCCATTCATCGCCTTTGGTCAGAGGTGCGCGCGCAAGCGCGTGTCTTAAAGTTCAGTGGTTAATTCTAAGAGTTTTACCTTTAGTTCCGTTTGAGTTCCTTTTTTGTAGCTTGACTGATTACAGTAAGATCTTTTATACTATATAATCTTTAACTTTTTAGCCTAGGTAGAGTCTGAGGAGATAGTTAGAAATATTACCGGTAACCCTTGGCCTTAAAGTGGCCCCTGGGACCATTCGATCACGCTATCGTACCTAAGGCAGGGTATATTGTAAATCGGGCACTGACATACCCGATAGATACGGAACTGTTGGGGTAAGCGCGGGAATCCCTCTAACATTTGGGCCGACAAGGGGTTTTCCCCCTCGAGTAAGTGACATAGCAAAATTTTTGCGCCATTTTTGCACCAATAATTGGTGACCCCCGTAGGTTTACACTCCAATAAGTGGTGGCAGCAAGAAAAGGTCCTATCAGTACACCTGATAGTAAAAGAATTCCGCGTTTTCAAAGAGACAAGTTAATTTAGCCTACGGAGTAGCCTATGGTGGTTGCATATAAAAAGACAAAAATACACAATCAATAAATAGAATTATGAAGGTCTATAATGGACTGTGTGCCTTGTTAAACAAATGTAAGAAAGAATAACGTGAAACTAATAAGTTGAGTTTATAGTGGGGGAATCTCCGGATTGAAATGTATTACAGGATTTAAGGACAGATAAGAAAACGTCGAAAGTTGGGTTAATATTTGAGTGAATTGCCGGACTTAGATATAATCTTTAGTAAGAAGGTTATAAGAGTATTGATGATGGCAAATTAGGAGAATTTATCAGTTTTTGCGCACATTAGCCAAGGAAGGACTGGTGGGAGGCACCTGTCATATTGAGTAATCTGCCCAGGAGGAGGTTATATTTCGAGTAAGAGTATCCAGGGAGGATACGTGATTTGTTTTACAGGGTAGTTCCCCTATTTGAATTTAGTCCAGCTAATTCACTAGTGGAATATTCGCGCAGTTTTTCAGTTTACCTTCTCGTCTAACCCCTGTTGATTCGTTTTTCGGAGATATATTTCACTCGCGTAAAACTGCTTGTTGTGAAAGAAATCGTTAATAACTAATGAAGTCTAGATATTCCGGTTATTTGAAAATATGCTGAATCTCATTACACGGAGTTGAGATAAACAATAGTAATTGCGTATCGTAATTTTTGCTTGGGACAATTGTTGAATTTGCCAAGATTGACTAATTGAATAAGAGATAATATATTCGGAAAGAAGTATACGCGATAAAATGAGGGGTAACGAAATAAACAAGGAAGAAATAATGTGTGAAAAAACAAAACGAACTCACCCCTCAGAGGCTGTGCCAAATGAAGGAGAGTTACGGGATAGAAATAGTACAGATATGGAACAAATGAATTAAGAAAATGAATTAAGAAGAAATAATGACAGACGGAATTTTGAAATAATGTTTGACAGAGATAAGATTAACTCAAGACCGAGAAGGGCTAGTGAAGCCCATAGAAAAAGTAGGAAAATAGAAAGAAAGGCAAATATGGAGGCCTTGGAGAGCGAGCACCGAGAATATATGAAAAAATTACAGGATGAGATAGATCAAATTGAAAAGGATAGTCAAGCCTATGAAATACTTCATCAGGCCCGTATGGACAAAATTGAAAAAGATAGTCAAGCCAATGAAATACTTCATCAGGCCCGTATGGACAAAATTGAAAAAGATAGACAAGCCAATGAAATATATCATTAGGCTCGTATGAAAAAAATTGAAGCCCGTAAGCCAATGTCAGTAAGTGAGAGATTATCAGACATTTATTACACATTAAATGTTAAAATGGAAAATCATGCTACTTCGTTGACAAGGCGGACCGGCCCATAAAACAAATTGGGAGGCTGCACCGCCCTGTCGGAAAAGTGAAATACTTTATACGCGTGTTCGAAATATTGATAATCTACAGAAATGGGATGCAGAAGTAAACAGACAACATAATATTGAAAATACGACGCGCGAAAATGATTTTTCGGGAAAATTTCCAGAAAATGGAAAAATTGAAAACACTTTTAATGAATATGAGACACTAAGAAGTACAGGCCAAAATGAAGCGCTGATGGTACCAGAGAATAAGGAGACGAAATTTATTGTTCGCGCTTTTCCTCGTAGAGTTCAAGAAATTTTAGTACTATATGATAAACCAAATGTCGGAGTTCAGTTCCCATTTAATGACGAAATATTTGTTTCTGCGGTAAAAGTAAAGAGAACTAAAATAAAGAAAAAGGATGCAAAGCGGAACTACAATAAAGAAATGCAGTCAAAAATGGTGGACAGTGGAGTCCAATTCAGATTTCATGACGATTTATTTAATGCTACGACAAAAGAAAAGAAAACTAAGAGGGAGAAAAGAGGTATTAAACGGAGCTACAATGAAGTAATGCAGTCAAATATGGTGGACACTAGAGTCCAGTTCAAATTTAATGATAATTTATTTTGCGCGATGGAGAAAGTTGAGAAGGGTGAAATAGAACAGATAAATGCAGAAGGGAGACAGGATTTGGAGCTTTAGCCTGCTTTGGTGAGGAGTGTGAGGTTGTCTGGGCTGTGCCTAGATAAAATAAATAATGGGGGGGGGGACAAAAAGGTCCAAGACCCACTGGGAAAATTGCAAAATTACAATAAGACGGAAAAACTTAGGAGGGAGGAGAAGACCCATGACATATTAAGAGAAACTACAGATAATACTGACATAGAATTGACTTGTCAACAACGGGTTACGGAAAGATTGAAAGGTATTGAATTTTGGAATGGATCGAAGAAATTTGGGAAGGAATCTGATATTGGTCTGATCAACTCAAAAGAGGCTTTGTTCCTTTATGAGGGGGAGGAATCCCTTGGGGAAGATCCCCTGCGGAAAGACGTGAAAGATAGCCCTTTTCCGCAATGCAACTGGTGGACAAGTTGTGATCCCTTTACTGAAGCCTTGTCTTTCCAGTCTTCAATATTATCTTCATCCCTCATCGCCGGGCATTATTTATTCAATTATTTTAGGAAACAAGACCCAGAAAAAAGCGATTCAAGGTTCGCTCAGATTTTTACTTCATTTTCCTGAACCCCTATCGTTTTCAGAGGCCTTTGTATTTTCGGCCTTGGATTGTTTGAAATTATGCCAAGGGGCAATTTCCTTTTTTTTTATTGAGATGTGGGGTTGTTTCCACAGATGGAAAATAAGAAGCTAGTGCAGCCAATTTTTTCATGATGGCTGGCATAATCGAAAGTGCCAGGAACTGATTCTCTGCTCCTCTCAAATGTAAATTCGTGAGAGCGAGGAAATTTGTATTTTTGACTATGCTGCGCACGATCATTTTCTGCGAATCTTGGGAACTTCAATTTTCAAAACCAAATGCGGATGCCATACGATCTAGACAATGGTGGCTCTACGGTAGAGACGTGTGGATGACGACGGATCCTGAGCCAAGCGGTGGAAGTACAGGCATTGGTGAAAGAAAGAAGAGAAGATAAACAAGTTTGGTGATTTTTAAGTTGGTGTTATTTATTTTATGTTTCTGTTTTGTGCTCTGACCTATGGCGTGATGGCGGCTATTTTTCTTAGGAGGGAGGTGTTGGGACCTTTGGCCCCTTTTGTTTCAGAAAAATGTCCTTTTTATAAATTAAACTTCATTTATGTTGCATATCTAAATCTTGAAAAAGCTTTTATTACGATGTCTGAAGAATCCACTAATTAGCGAGTGTCTGAAAAAGCCAGTTGAGCGATAACTCATGCTGCTTAAATTTAGAGCTTGAAAAGCTTCAAAGGATGTTGGGAATTTTATTTTGATTCTGCCATTCATCGCCTTTGGTCAGAGGTGCGCGCGTAAGCGCGTGTCTTAAAGTACATTGGTTAATTGTAAGAGTTTTACCTTTAGTTCCGTTTGAGTTCCTTTTTTGTCGCTTGACTGATTACAGTAAGATTTTTTATACTATATAATCATTGACTTTTTAGCCTAGGTAGATTCCGAGGAGATAGTTAGAAATATTACCGGTAACCCTTGGCCTTAAAGTGGCCCCTGGGACCATTCGATCACACTATCGTACCCTAAGGCAGGGTATATTGTAAATCAGGCACTGACATACCCGATAGATACGGAATTGTTGCGGTAAGCGCGGGAATCCCACTAACATTTGGGCCGACAAGGGGTTCTCCCCCTCGAGTAAGTGGAATAGCAACATTTTTGTGCCATTTTTGCACCAATAAGTGGTGACCCCCGTAGGTGTACACTCCAATACTCCTATTGTGATGAACACTTTGAATTGCTGGAACGTTTAGTAGCTTTTAAGAATTCTGTTAACTGTATAACCACAAGGGACCAAGTCAACCTTCGTTTTCTTTGCGAAACGTTTTCTTTGATCAATTTTATATGTTTTCAAAGTTTTTGTTCCTTTTGAATAAATTTTATTTGGTTTTGCCTTTTGAATCTAATAATGTAAAAATAATAATCTTTTTCTTGCACCCCTTGTGTTGGTAGAATTTTTTTTTTTTTTTTTTTTTTTTAACTGAAAAACTCAAAATTCTACCTAAACAATTTCAAAATAGCTACGTAAAAGTTATAGTGGCTTGACAAATATAGTTGCTTTTTTTTTATTTTGTATTCAGAACTGCACTAGAATAACCTCTAAAACCATTTGTTTCAAACACGAGTAAGCTGATTGAAACTTTCAAAAACTAAACATTATGATGAGCATTACGATGAGTATTTTCTATCCATCTATTTCTTTTGCTTAATTTTATTCTTTTGTGTTTGTATGAAATTTCATGAATTCAAAAGACAAAACTTCATCTCAAAAATTTTTCTTTGCAATCTGATGTATTAAAACAATCATAATCCGTTCAAACCACTTATTTTTTCTTTTCTTCCATTTTGTTAGTCCCATTTAGTTAATGTTAGTAATGTTGCAGTCAGCCAACAAAAAGTCTAAACGGCTTTAATATCATTAAAACCTTAACGGAATAACAGGGAGATGACTTTTATAAACTAAAAAGTAAGAAAGATAAACATACCATAAAGGAATTAGACTCACTTTATTTAGGTTTGCTCTACTTTTATGTTAATTTATCTAAAAAGTAAATATTTGTAGCCTAATTTATTTTTCTATTACATACGTTCTATCAATACTATCCATGTCTGTGTATATTTTTCAAATATCCGTTCCAAAATTTCGTACTTTGTTGAGAACAATTTCTAAGCATTTGAAAATCATGCGCATTATTGCGACAAGGCTATGTCTTTCTTCTTTATTGAATAAAATAAATAAATTAATATAACTACAACGAATATCGCTTCTGATTGATATCATTCATGTTTCCTATGCAGTTTTTAATTAATACTAGACGAATATAGGTTTCTAATAACTCTTTTGTCTTGTGATGCAAGGAATGAACAAACGAAACAGAAGAAAAAAGACCACAAGCATGTAGAAGTTTCAGATACAAATCGAGAACCAGGGATAAAAAGCATTCTTCCACATCGGCTTCAGGAAAGGTCGCGTGATCTTTGGCTGCATCCCTCAGCAAAAACTTTACCAGGCTTAGTTGGTAATGCCAGTGTCTTGCCTACGACCGAGAACAGTGGTTCAAATGAAGGTCATGTGGAGGTTCATCGAATTGATACTGCAGAGTCTTCTGATGTCATCCATGAGGTAGATGTTTAAAATATTAGCCTGTGCTTTATCAATATTTCCACTTTTATTCAGAAAACTTGGTGAAATAATATTAAATTCGGATCACTGTGATGCTTGTTGTGTAAGAATGAAAAAAAAAAAACAAATCTAAGAATAGTATGGGAAAATACTAAAAGTGGTGTACCGTAGAAGTACATGGCTACTAAATGGTTGTAATAAGAAAATATCTTTGATAAGCTTGATCAAAACACATTCTTTCAGTAGTCCACGTAGGCTAGTTCTGAAGAAGAAAAGAAATTATGGGCCAAGAAAAAAAACGATAAAAAGATGTTTTCATTTTGCTTTCAATTATTTAGGATCATGCTGATGATTTAAGCATCCTAAGCAAAAATACTCCCAAAATAAAGACATTTTAGAGTTTTTGTGAGTTAAGGGTGCAAGAAAATAGGTTTAAAAATTTTGGTTAAGAATATCAAGTTGTTAAGACTACGAATAGGTGATGGTGATGTTGGGTAACGAGAAGATCGATCAAGTGGACAAGTTTTTACCTAGGCACTATTATTAACAAAGATATTGGGTAAAGTGAATATTTTAAAAGTAGAATAGCCAAAGCCCAGGGTGTTTTTCACAGTTGAAAATTGTTTTTTCGCAGTTGGAAAAATAAGAAGACATGTCTGTGAACCGAGATCGGAAAATAAGAAACTACAGTGGTGACATTGGTCAACTATGGTTCTGAAGCATGTGCACTCCAAATTCGGAGGAGGGTTTGCTAAATGTTTTCGAGAGAAATTGTCTACGGGCTGTTTTGGTTACCCAACTAACTAACTGTATCTCAAACAGTAGGCTATACAAAAATGTGGTTCAATTCCACGTTTTAGGGCTATAGTTAGAGAAAGGTTGAGATGGCTAAGACACGTTCTGTAGATGAATGATGAGAGACTTCCAAAGATTTTCCTTATTGGCCAATCGTCTAGGGTCAAACCAAAAACAGGCGGTTGCAGAATGGGATGGTAGGATGTCGTAAGAAAAGATTTCAGGGAAATAGGAGCTTCTTGGAAAGATGTAAAGAGGGTTCCTTTGAATAGGTTGGAATCGAGGAGGAGCGTGCTTAGCTTGGGTGGCCTCAGGCGGCTGGGTGCTGCAGTGAGTTGTTTGTTGTAGTATTAGTATAGTGTAGTGTTGTAGTGTAGTTTGCTGTAGTATTAGTGTAGTGTAGTGTTGTTGTGTAGTTTGTTGTAGTATTAGTGTAGTGTAGTGCTGTAGTGTAGTGTAGTGTTGTAGTGTAGTTTGCTGTAGTATTAGGGCAGTGTAGTGCTATAGTGTAGTTTGTTCTAGTATTAGTGTAGTTCAACATGAATCTGAGCGGAATACAGAAGATCTGAATAGTGGATGAAACCTGAAATAAAAAATAAAGGATTTAGTTTTAAGACACAACTGAAAACTAAATAATGGCGAAACCGACATAACGTTAGTCTAATAACATATTTATTTATAAATATGTCAAACCCTGTGAGGGTATTAGCGACTGCATTTTTGCCAGTCATGATTAAGTTGTTTTTAACAAAATTTCTTTATTACGTTTTTTAAATATCTAAAAGGGATAGTCTTGATAAGCTGTGTCTGAATGAAAAAAAGTTCCAGTCAAAAATGTCCAATGAAAAGTTAAACTGACTCGAACGATCACATAGCGAAAACTATAGCAAATAGCGACTGAAAAAGTAAGCTATTTGAGAATAACTCTTCTTTTGTCATTATCAGTGTTTTATCAGTAAACTAGCACCAATAATTGGGCCTCAGTCATGATTAAACAACTCTTATCATATAAATAATAAGATTCTTAATTCCAATAGAAACTAAGGGAAAATTCTTCATATTAGCATTTACTTCTGTGCCATTCAGAATATTTTCATGTCTGTTAATTTTAATTAATTGAGAATTTTTGAGGGATTAAAAAAAACAATTTAATAGATGATTGTTTATTTTTAAAAGAAATTCTTTTGTTATCTATGAATATGAGTAGATGAAAACTATAAATAAATGCAAATACCTTTATAAATTGGAAAAAAAATTTGACCTGCTTTAAGGTTTTGCTTGATCAGAATATTTACAGGCATTAATCATTCAGTAAGATAGTTCAATGCTGTAATGCCATCGTCTTGCTGACGACCCTGGGCAGTGGTTCTAATGAAGGTTGTGTGGAGGCAACGGGAGCCTTTTCAAATATATCAATTTTTTCCAACCCATTGCATCAGATCTATATTACTTTTATTATTAGTTTAAGTGAGGATAGATTTTGCATGCAAAACTACAAAATCAATTACTCTTTAAATTAAGATGAATTTATTTCAAATTTGTCACATTAGCGTACCTGCATTTATTTTTTCTTCTTTATTACTTCTTTTATAGGTCCAATCCCAAACTGGTAAGCTTCGAGATAGCACAGATCAGGCTAATCTGCTACGTTTTGTTGACACACAAGAGAAAGATGCCAGAGATACACGTGGAGCTCATTCAGATACCCCACCAAAGTGGTTCCTGGAATACATGGAAACAGTGAGTAAAATTATCTTCCTTTTTTTTCTATTAAAAAAAAAAAAAAAAAAAAAAAACCTAAAAAACACGTCAAGTAAATTGCTATAACCTTTCTGGGCAGTAAAATCTGATGTATATTTTTTATTGTTTCGTTCCACAAGTTATCATATCCAATCTAGGTCTCGTCCGTCCTACATTTTGCCCCTCTTGTTCTGATTTTGGCAATCATTTTATCGTTTATTGTTCATTTAGTTTTCTTGTCTAAATGGGAAGCACTTCTTTCCCTTTTCTGGATATTTGTTATTCTTCGATTTATTTTCTTTCACTTGTTTGTTGAAAAAATAGAATAATTTTTGTTCTAAATATTATGTTTTTTTTAATTCATTAAATACAGTTACAGACATTGTAAATGTGTTGCAGAGTGACACAGTTATAAATAAACAAAGTTTCGCTTTTAAATGGTAATTGATGCTATCCATCAAGTTTTGATTATATTAAACATGTTTTATCCCTTTTTTTATTTTCCCTCTCGGCAATCCCGCTTTTCCTCTTCCTCTTTTACTTCGCTTTCGTTTTCCCTCTCTCATTATTTTTTCTGCCCTCCTATTGAGGAGTCATTAGACAGGTTTTAAGGATACCCTAATCCGTTCAAGAATCTCAAATGAAGATACAGCATTGCACAAGTCTGCTCTTCCAGTACTCGGTGCCTATAGTTAAAATATATCTTGTTTCTTAACTTAAATTAACAATTATGAATGTATTTTCATTATTCTGAGAGATTGCCAAATTTCACAATCAGAAATGGCGTAACCCTGGTCTTGCGTGCCAAAAGTGGCAAAACTGTTCCAAAGGGATGGAACTCTGTGCCTCCTGCGGTTTAGAAAGAAGAAATAGAAGCTAAATCTTAAAATAAAAGTTTTTTCCCTATATTTTATATTTTATCGAAATATTTCTTAAAGTTAGCTGGTTTGAAATAAATTGACCCTTTTTAGGCAAAACTAAAACAATAGAGTCCTCTCACCTCCAATCCTTAGATAATTTTTTGGTTTAGATGGGGGAGAGGGGGATTCTGCTTCTACAAATTAAATCTTGACTTTCATCAAGAAATTAATAAATACCTTTATTGAATATTTGGGCTGAAATTATACCTGCCTCTGCAGCCAAATATAATTTTAAGGTATTGTTTTTGGTTTCTAGTTGGAATAATTTAAGATATAACACAGTTTACTTTAAATTAAAAAAAAGTGCAAATACATTACTGTATGTAGTGCATATATATTACAGCCTTTTATGACTTTGCTGCCAAAAGTTATATTTCTATTGCAAATTCTTGAAACTCTATCTTGAACTTTGTATTTTTGTTGACACCCCAAATTTTATAACTCTAATCTTTCTCAATTTTAATTCAGAAGCGATTTAAAGCAAATTACTCATTGGTGAGAGAAATTCGGAACCAATGAAAAGATGATAAAAATAACGACACTTTTATTCTACGACAAAAGATGATGGTGACACTTTTAGCGGTGGCCGAAAATTTTATGCTTAAAATACAGTGAAGAAATAGATTTGTTTCAAACCTTATAATAATTCCATTCAGGGTTTCACATTTGAATTAAAATTACGCTTTAAATAAAAACGTAGTTTAATGCAAAAGTGGAAAAACGGGGTTCACTTAAATTATTTTGTTTGAGTTGATTAGATTTGGATCTATCGAATTAATGATGATAGCAAATCAGATACAGACCGACCTACCCAGTGTTGAACCCACACAAATCCACCATCCAATGGAGCCCATTGAGATTTATAGTTCATTATATCCTCAGGCGACTATATGTCAACAAATTAGTTGGGCCAGATAAGTTACATCGACGTCTTCTAAGAAAAGGTGCTGAAGACATTGCCAAGCCACTCTCCCAATTATTCCAAGTCTACCAATGTACAAAGGAAGTGCCAACAGACTGGAAAACAGCATTTGTCACCCCTTTGTTCAAGAAGGGAAATAAAGCCAGTGCAAAAAACCACCTTCCCACAAGTATAACTTCTGCGGTTGCTATAATCCTTGAAAGAATGGTAAATGAAGCATCTCAAACTTAATGGGATACTATCGCCTAGCCAACATGGTTTTGAACCAGAAGGTTGTAGAAATAAATTTGCTGGAGACTTATCATGTTATAACAGACCTGATTGATCAGGGCTTGCCTGTGGATATCTTGTTTCTTGACCCTACAAAAACATTTGACAAAGCTCCACATCTAGACTTGAACATAAAACTCTTCTCATGTGAAATAAATGGAGACCTTGTGGGCTGGATCTCAGATTTTCTTACTGATAGAACACAGGGACTGAGGCTTTTTGCTAATAAAGGAGAATTGATCCTCTCTGAGAGATGTGGAGTCACTACTGGTGTCCTGCAGGATACTGTATTAGCACCTACTTTATTCAATATCTATATAAATGATATTTTTCAATCAACTACAAATCATCGAACTCTCTATGCTGATGACTCAAAGTTGTTTGGTCCAGTCAGTCATGATTCACTACAAGCAGATCTTGACCATATTAAAAACTGGGCTACAACAAGGCCCAACAAGGCAACAAAGCCTGACAACAAATGCCCTTCATAACCCTGGACAACTCCTCTTTTCCCTGGTAAATATTCACCCCTTCGACCTGCCTCCCGCGTTCTGTTTCAACAAAAATCTCCCTTCTTGCCCCAATAAGAGTTTCCACTGAAAGATATAGAAAAACTTTCATCCCGTACATAGTTGACGTATTCAATCAGGGAATATCCGCAGTCCCCCCCCCCCATTTTCTTTTTACCTCATAATTTTTTATTTTAATGTTTATTGTGAGGTTTTTATTTTTTTTTAGTCACATAACTAACTTATGTTTTTGTTTTAGTTTGTTTATCCCCTTTTAAATTTTACGAGTTTTCGTTATTTTGATATTTTTGCTGATTTGGCATTGACCTTCTAATTTTACGAGTTTAATTTGTTTTTGTTTTTAACATTTTTATGTATTTGAAATTGACCTTTTATAATTTTCTGCTGTTGTTTGTTTGTTTTTTTCTTGTTTTGTTTTTTTCGTTTTATTGACGCAACAGTGCGAATTCGACCCATTTAGGCTTGTGATAGCCGTTTTTCAGCAATAAATCTTATCATACAAGGCACATGAGCTTCATTATTGATACTACTACTACTACTACTACTAACAACTCATCGCAGCACCAAGCCGCCTGAGGCCAACACAGCTACGCACGCTCCTCCTCCACCCCAGTCTATTCAATCCCTCCCTTTTTACACCCGCCCACGAAGTTCCCATTTCCTTTAAATCTTTCTTTGACGTCCTCCCACCCCAGACGTGGACGACCTGCTTTCCGTTTAGCCCTAGATGGTTGGCCGAAAAGAACAATCTTCGGCAATCTGTCATCCTTCATCCGCACAACATGCCCTAACCACCTCAACCTTTCTTTCATTATAGACCTAGAAAGCGGTATTGAACCATATTTTTCGTATAGCCTATTGTTTGACATACGGTTAGTCAGCCGCGTACCCAGAACAATCTTTAAGCAATTTCTCTGGAAAACATCTAGCAAATCTTTATCCGCTCTTCCGAGCGTCCATGCTTCAGAGCCATATTTGACCACTGTCATCACTGTAGCTTCTAAGATTCTAATCTTGGTTTGCAGACTTATCTTCCTATTCTTCCAGACTTTTTTTAACTGTGAAAAAACACCCTGAGCCTTGGCTATTCTATTTTTAACATCTTCACTGCTCCCACCATCTTTACTAATAATACTACCAAGGTTAGTGGAACTGCCCACCTGATCAATCTTTTCATTACCCAACATCACCTTTTCATCTTCACTTATTCCTAGCCTTAGTGACTTAGTCTTCCTAACATTAATTTTCAAACCAATACTAGCACCCTGAACTCGCAAAACCTCTAAAAGTTCATTCATTTTGCTCACACTTTCATCTAGGGTGCATAAATCATCAGCATAATCCAAGTCCAGGAGACTTTTTCCTCCCCATTTGATTCCGTGGTCTTCCATTGCCTTTTCTGTGGTTCTTAAAACAAAGTCCATCAAAATAACCCATATAAAAGGAAAGAAAACACAACCCGGCTTAACTCCTGATTTAATACAACACCCGCTACTAACATCAGTTCCTGCCTTAACTGCAGAGGTGTTATTCTGGTACATAGCACTAATCACTTAAATGCATTTGTCTGGTATACCATACAAGGATAAAACCTTTACTAAAGCTCCTCTATCAACAGAATCGAAAGCTTGCTCATACTCTATAGAACTGAGGACCAACGGTGTTTGAAAACTTAGGCACTTCTCAATTATTAACCTAAGAGTGAAAATTTGGTCGAAACATCCTCTACCTTTTCTAAAACCACACTGCTCTTCTCTTAAAACTTTGTCTACGGCATCTCTCAGTCTAAAAAGTATCATATTACTAAGTAATTTACTACCTACAAAGACCAGACTAATGCCTCGATAATTACCACACTCACTTTTATCACCTTTCTTATAAAGTGGATTAATTAAGGTTTTCCTAAAATCATTAGGTACGTCCCCTTTTTCAAAAATCATATTCATAATCTTCAATAACTTATTTCTAACCTCAGAGCCACCATATTTAAGTAACTCATTTACTGCCCTATCAGCACCTGGTGCCTTATTATTCTTTAATCCTTTTAATACTGTTGCTAATTCCTCCTCACAAAACAAATCTTCCTTCACATCCAAGGTCTCACAAACTTTTTCATTTTCCTTTATTTTTGTCCTGCAACTCTATCTCGGTTAAGCAAATTCTCAAAATGTTCGGCCCATCTCGCTTTAGCTTTTGCCTTATCGCTAATTACCACCCCATTCCTATCTTTAACTGGGACAAGTCCGGATTGACTACTACCTCTCAATTTGTTAACATGCCAGTACAATATTTTACTATTATGCCGTCTAGCTGCATCTTCTAAATCCTCGGCAATTTTATCCATGGCCTCCACTTCACACCTCCTTAGTTCATATTTCAATGCTTTCTCCACTTTCTTTACATTTCTTTTGTTTTCATGTGATCTATCACTCAGATAATTATTGTACAAGTCCTTTCTCCTTTCTATTAGACTTAAAGCTTTTTCACTAATATTCTTAGCTGCAGTTCTAGCTTTCTTCCCTAATACACCTTCAGCAACTTCACAAATTATTTTTCTAAAATTATTCCAACCATCTTCCACATTATCAAATTTTAAGCTCTCAAGTTTAGTATTCAACTGTTCCTGTAAAGTTTCTCTCAAATTCTCATCTTGGAGTCTACTAACATCATAACTTCCCGGGAGGTAATTACCCTTCCGATATTTCAGCTTTAAATTAATCCTTGACACTACTAGATGGTGATCTTTACTTTTAACATCAATAACAGCACTCCTATATACCCTAGTATCTTGTATTGATCCTGCCAGTCTTCAGTTTACTATAACATAATCAATAAGGTTTGCTGTCTCACCATCACGTGAATACCATGTTAGCTTATGAGCCATTTTATGACCAAACACCGTATTGGTTATAACTAGATTGTTATACCTACAAAATTGCAAAAGTCTGTATCCATTACTGTTTTCTTTTCCTACACCAAATTTACCTAAGCTGGGATACCATCTATCCTTATTTCTACCAACCTGGGCGTTAAAATCTCCCATCAATAACATAATATTTATACCTGGGACCTTGTCTATTTGCTCCTGTAACTGTAAGTAAAATTCATCTGAGTCACTAGTATCTCCATCAGTCAGTTCTACAGGGGCGTATACTACTATAACTGATACCTTGAACTTTCTAGTTATAAAATGAGCAATTAGTGTTCTATTATTAATACCTTCCTAGCCTAAACAAGACTTAGCAGCTTCCTTATTCATCATGAGCCCTACTCCATGTCTATGTAACCAATCCTTCCTGCCTGAGTAAACAAATTCGATATCATCTAATTTTAGGCTTCCTACCCCTGGGATATGAGTTTCTGAAATTCCTAATAAATCAAGTTCAAATTATCTGAATTCGTCAGTCAAAATTTCAATACGATAGTCATTTTTTAATGTCGTGACATTCCAAGTTCAAATTTTCATGGTCTTTAAATCAATGAAATTTGTTTCGCCTCAGGAAAAGCAATGATCCCAGATACCAGTGCAGGACGGGGCTCACATATCTTCTCAAGTCTACACCGAAATTCTTAAGCCAGCATAGAACCGGACAGCAAGAAGTCCCTGGGACCTCCAAGAATGGGGTCTGTGTGCAATCCTGGGACCATCTTGGTCACAACATGGTTTTCAGCGCTTGGTGATGCTCTTCTATCAACAAGAGTCGAAATCCTGCACAGACAATCTAAAGCCTATTACCTCCGACTCATTATATATTCATGCCTACAAATATTATGCTACTACGGGGAGGCAACCCGTAATAGATAAATTAGCTAGGAAGAGGTTTTTCAGCCCAAAGACGCCCATCAAAACATACCAAGCCCAGAAGAATTGTCCATTATTCAGAATCTCGTGTGAATGCTGTGTCGTTTACTATGCTATGATTTCCTCGAGTGGCGCCACTCCTCCAGTGTGAATAGAGCTGACTGCAAGGTCCCCAGTCTTGCAGGTACCCCGAAGAGGTCGAGGCAGCCCTTTGCAGAGGCCGTTGTCTATAGATCTGGATCTTACGTCCTGCCACAGTTGTCCTCCTATAGAGGATCCTCCCGCGATGGTGTTCTGCATCACCATGTAATTTAACGCATTGTTGGGAGAAGGTTTGCAACTCATGGAACTTATGGATAAAACAGTGGGCCCTTTTGAGTGTACATTTTAGGGGCCTTCTTCCACCTCCGCCTGTATTCATGACCCCGGGCAGGGGTGCTCCAGAGTCTTTTATGGACCCCCACGGACAAGGTCCCCCCTTGGTCCATGCCTCCTATGGAGGTAACCTACATATCTGTAGAGTGTTCCCCTCTCACCACCTGGGAACATGCTGAATGGCCTGAGGGAGGCCAGATAAACGGATCACTTTTGTTTTGCAAAGGCAATAACTCAGTGACATATTTAACCTGCTACTTATAAATATACATAACTCACTGATTAAGCCTATATTAGTTATATACAGAAATATATAGCTCAGTGACACATTTGACCTACTACTTATAAATATGTGTAACTCACAGACTAGGTTTACATATGTTATATACAGAAATATATAACTGAGTGACACATTTAGCCTACTACTTATAAATATGTGTAACTGACTGACTATATATATATATATATATATATATATATATATATATATATATATATATATATATATATATATATATATATATATATATATATATATATATATATATATATATATATATATATATATATATATATATATATATATATATATATATATACATACATATATACACATATACATACATACATACACATACATATATATACATATATATATATATATATATATATATATATATATATATATATATATATATATATATATATATATATATATATATATATATATATACATATACACATACATACATATATATATATATATATAATTTTCATAATAATCATTGTCGCATGTCATCTAACCTTAAATTTCGTTGTGCTCGATTTTCCTTTGCGATTCGTTGTGATGCTCGTTGTTGTCTTTGAAGTGTTCTAGGGATTTAGATTTATTAAGTATCATAATTACGTCAGACATTTTTCCTTTCTTTTTGCTTTAGCTAATTGGGTTGGTCTTGTTACGTTGGATGGTCCAAGTAGTTGGACAACATTTCTTTAATTGGATTTTGTAATTGACATTAAATTTGATAAAGAATCATAGCTTTTATAAGATTTATTTTCTTGTGGGAGGCGATCAACAATTTTCGCATTTATTTTACTAACTTCTTTGTTGGTCTAAGCTAAAATAACGTGCTTCTTCATTACAATGAAATTTTGAGTTGACAGACATTCCCCAAATAGTTCCTTCCAAATAGATTTATATTACCCAGGTCCAGGATGTAGTGTGCAAATGCTTCCTGTTCATGATCGACCCGTATATTTTTTTCAATGGAAATATGTTAAAATCTGTGCTTTGTCAAATAAGAAAACTTCTACTTGAGCTATTTCCAAATATTTTTGAACCAGATCCTATGCTGGAAATTCAATCAGAGGAAAGCGGAACTTTTCAAGCCAAAGGTCTTGTGTGTTATTGGTCTAAACGGCAGTAAAATTAATGCCATTCCTGTATAAGCCATACAGTTTATTTTGAGATTTTCTCCAGACAGAATATGATACCAACTTTCATAGATAAATTTCTTACCAGTACCCCCTGGTTCATCTAAAAAAAAAAAAAAAAACCCTTTTTTTTCCATCATAATCAGGATCATGGTCATGGGGGTACTTACCAGTACCCCCAAGCTGTACATTTAACAGTACAAATTCAAGCTGTTTTCTTTGCACAAGTCGATAAGTACTTTCTCCATTAGCATCTGACTCACCAGAATTTAGAAACCTCAAGTCTTGGTAATTCTTGTAGGTTTCAATGTTGTCCATTCCATATCGGTCCACCCAAAACTATAATTTCGTCTTCTATTGGCATCATATTTAACTTGGATACAATAGTACGATAAGCACGCTTAATTGCAGCATCTTCAGGAATATTAATTTGGAATATACATAGCATCACCAGGATACAGGGACGACGTACAGCTTCTGGAAGGGGTGCAAAGGAGAGCCACAAAGGTAGTATTTAAGATGAGAGAGGAACCCTATGACGAACGTTTCAAGAAGCTGAAATCATCTATACTGGTTTACTGACGACCAAGAGCTGATATTATTATGACATATAAGCTTACTTCACAAAAAACCCTTCTCCCCCCAATTAATTTGTCAATTTCCAGAAATATTGGCACAGACAGGAGGGGGCATTCAAAGAAGCTGTTTAAGCCTCTGTAAAAAAAACGTTAAATTTTCAAAAACGTTAAATTTTAACCAATCACCTTCAATCTTTTTTGGCGCAAAAATAATTAAAACCTATTTAGTACACATTGAACTTGAAAAGTCGAGTCTTTCAACGCAAGTAAACTTGAAAAGTGGAAATTTACTCAAGCCTTTGAAATAATTCAAGGACTTCAAAATGTTAAACCAAGTCTAATATATTCTAAAAAGGTAGTCAATTTGTAATAAGCACAACTTAACAAAACAAAAGTGATTCTAATAAATGTCCCAGGGGGTCTTATAGTGAAATCTCGTTTTGTTGTTGTTATTGGTTTTGTTTTTTCCAGTATAATCAAAACAAATGTCATTGCTTTTGGATCTATTTCAACGAGTTCAAATGTTCTTAGAGAATTGACTCATCTACTCGCAATTTCTTTAAAAATCTACTAGCGTCTTGATCAAATAATCACTTCAAACCTTTTTCTCCGAATATTTTGTGTGCCAGAGCGCACTTTATGTTCAAAGTCAAAGGTATTATTTTTGAAGGGTTTTAGGCTTTCTTTGCATTTCGTATTCGAAAGAGAATTAGCTCTAGCTCTAATTTTTGCCGACACGTTTTTGTTGATTAGATTTTTGGTATTGGGCTTAATTTGGCAATATTTTCTTAATTATTATTGCCTTCATTGCCGAGTTTTGCCTCTATGAGCTTGTAATTTTTGCTTTTTTGGTTAATAGATCATTCTTGAATTACGCCCTTTTGACTACCCGTAACTACGTGTTTCTTTGTTCTTCACTTTCGTTGTTGACTCGCTGTAATTGTTGCTTTCGCAAGCATTCTATACGCAAATGTTTTTTATCCTCATTATCATTACCTGGGATGTTTTCTTAGTGCTCTTTGCCTTTGCTGCATGGATTGGTCTTGTCACAATTAATTGTATAAAATAGTACCCTAGAATTCTCCGCAAAGACACTTCGTCTCCCAAGAAAACTACACATTTTCAAAACCAATGCACAGTTTTTTCCCCAATAGCCAATAACTATACGCTAAAATCATAGACTACATGCAGTAATTTCTCGCTAATACACATAAAATTTCTTTTATTGAGCATTGCTTAGGCCATCTTTTAACACACAGCGAGAATTGATATTTTTCAAATTTGTAATTTTTTTAAAAACAGTTTTAAAAGAAACAAAGGAATATTAGGTTCATGAATAATATGAATTAATCCATGAATAAAGAACTAAATTTATGAAACTGATCCAAAAAGAAAAGCTAGCTAATGTAGTAAAACTACATCCAAAATTTTTCAACAAATTTTTCTATTTTCCATTCCAATTTTAAATTGACAACTGATGGCTAAAGTGGGGCAAGTTTCCATTGCAAGTTTCTAGTTAGGCTCAGCCGCAGTCTAGTGGGAGGGAGGGGGAGTTGTCTTTGGGTATGGGCCGTTTTCAAAAGCATTCTTTTCCGCTCTTGGCAAAATTATCAAATAACTTGATTCTGTCCGGCCCACCCTCTCTAAAAGCGTAGATGCGCTGGTTTCACGCGTTAAGTACATCATGCGTTAAGTATTTTGTATTTATTCTTATTCAAGGGTTTTTCTTAATGTAATGTGTAGGCCTATATGGCTACTATATCTTGCTTTCTTTAAGGGTTATTTCTGTATTTCAGTTTAAAAGGGATCTTTTTGAGAGGTCAGTCACTCGATTAGACAAAATAGAAGAAAAACTTGAGAACTTTGTTGCAATTCTGGCTACTAACTCCGTTCTAGCTGCAAGTAAAAAGGAGAATACAATCGATGCTACTACTGTTTCAGCAGAAAATCAAAACTTGGTTGGATGCGACTCCTACGTAAACACTGGTGGACCAATTGAACTGCAGAAACCTTCTGCCCAGCTCGATGTTTCCCCTCGTTCGTCTGCTGAAATACCGACTGATACTGTAGATTTTGCTGTAATAGCAAGCCCACAGGGAACCTTGGATGAACCTGTTGTTGCCTCTGAAAATCTTCAAGACGCCATAGTCCCTGAAATACCTCATATTGAACATCAAGGCATGGCAGAATCACCTATTACAATGGATGCAACGCAAGACCATACTGACAACATTCTATTAACAGCTGCACCAGAATGTTTAAACAAAGTCACTGTGGCAACTGACGACCCAGTAGGTGGCTCAAAAGAAATTTTGGTAAGTCCTTTTTTTTCTCTTTGGTGTTGTTAAGTCTAAATTCTATTAGTTTTTTCGTTAGTTTTCGTTGAATATAACCAGGTTTGCTTCAATCATGACCGAATAAGGATGTTTTAAATCACATTAACTTTTTAAAAATGTTGTTATTAAACACTGAATCATTCGACACATTTTGGAGAAAAACCGCCACTATCTTTTGGCCTTAATCCTCGCTAAATTGACAGTATGTTCTTACCAATTCTTCGTAACGTTCAGAAAATTCACGGGCTTTTTTTTTATTTTTGTGTAACCAAGGGAAAATGTTTTACATGGACTAAATAATTTTTTTCATTTCTGAATAGGTTTTTATAGTATCTAATTTCATAAAATAGTGCTTTAGTATTTTTATTAATTAAAAAACGTTTTCCTCAAAATAAGTTTTTCAAGAAAAAGTAAAGAACTTTATTAAACCAAAAATGGGCAAAAATGGAATCAAACAATCTACCAAGCTTAAAGCTACCACAAATCAGCATCAATAATTAACTGAAACCTATGTTAATTTCTATTCGATTTGAGATTTGGCCCATCTTATCAGCAATCTTTATGCACATTATGTGCTTTGATTTAGTTCAACTTTCCCTTCAGCATTTCCTCAGATTTTATTTCAGTATCATCAGCCTTAGTAGTACCCACTTCAGAAGCAGTAGTTTTAGTTATAGTAATCGTAGAAGTAGTAGCGTACAAGTGTTGCCTTTATGGTCAATGTTTGCACATAACATATACTATGTGTAAACAATGACCAAATTGCCTAACTTACAGCGTTGCCCTGAGCCCTTGAGGCGGGGATGGTGACATCTCCGAACGTATAATTACTGAACCTTTCAACAATGCTGAAGAAAATAGACGTCTCAAAGCTTTGTTTGGATTCTTGTTTTTGGGGAATGATGGGCGAGGAGAGGGGGCTGGTTGCTCTCAAATCACTTTTGACTCTTAAAAATAGCACTATAACTTCCAATTTCAAATCAAATGAGTCCCATCTGAAGTTTATAGGACAACCAATTCCATAAAAACCGTATATGCCCCTGGGGCATAACTTATAACCCTTTCCCCAGGGCTCTGGGGGGGGTCAACCACGGAGGCAGTGTTATATGTTCTTTCAATTATTTTGTTTTAAATGGATATCTCATAATTTCAATCAGACGCGTTTCATGAAAAGAGGGGTTGTTAGAGGGGAGGGCTGGTTGACCTCCATCATTTTTTACTCTTAAAATAGAAATAGAACTTCAAATTTTCAACCAAATGAGCCACCTCTAAAGTTTAAATAAACATCTCTTCCATAAAACCTTAAATGACCCTCAGGCATAACTTACAACCCTTACCCCCAGACTCTGGTGGTTTGTAACAACCCCAAAAGCCTTTTTATATGATTTTTGGACTATTTTGAATAAAACAGCTATCTCAAAATTTCTATTGGATGCATTTTGGGAAAACACGACGTGTAGGTGGGGGTGGAGTAGCTATACTCTAACTACTTTGACAATTAAAAAGGGCACTAAAACTTCTGATTACCAATCCAATGAGACCCCTCCAAAATATATTTGATCACCCTTTCTATAAAAACCTTATATGCTCCCAGGGTATAACTTACAACCCAAGCTCTGTGAACTGTGGGGTGGTTGTCATTCACAAAGTCATAATTTCCAGAACCTTCAACTACGATTAACAAAATTTCTCTATAAAAATTATGGTTGGATGGGTTTGGGGAAATGATGGGCGTGTAGGTAGAGGGGATTGTTGCTCTCAAATCCCTTTGAACTCTTAAAAAGGGCACTATAACTTTTAACTTCAAATCAGAAGAGCTGCATTTGAAGTTTATGTGACCAGCCATCAGAGGCAACGCTACAGCGTTGCCTATAGTAAAGGCCATACGGCTCTAATGTTTTATTATTCATTTTTTTTTCCCAGTGGCACTTCATACGGAAGGGGTCGTCGTAGAAACTTCAAACGGTGCTCATTCGATTGGAAATCGAGAGTTCTAGTGCCTTTTTAATAGTCGAAAATGATTGGAGGTCAACTAGCCCCCCGCCCCCCGCCCATCATTCCCCCAAACACATCCAATCAAAATTTTTATATAGCCATTTTGCTCTGCGTAGTTGATTTCCAAATAGAAAATATGTTTTTGAGGAGGACACTCCCCCACAACCCTCAGGGCAAGGGTTTTAAGTTATCCCCTGGGGGCATATAAGGTTTTTATAGAAGGCGTTGTCGTAGAAACTTCAAAAAAGGTTCATTCGATTAGAGCTTCAAAGGGCTAGTGCCCTTTTTAATTGTCGAAAGTGATTGTAGGGCAACTAGCCCCCCCCCCCCCCGCCCATCATTCCCCCAAACACATCCAATCAAAATTTTCAGATAGCCATTTTGTTCAGCGTAGTTGATTTCCACATAGAAAATATGTTTTTGAGAAGGACACTCCCCCACAACCCTCAAGGCAAGGGTTTTAAGTTATACCCTGGGGGCATATAAGGTTTTTATAGAAGGCGGTGCCGTAGAAATTTCAAAAAAGGCTTATTCGATTGGAAATTCAAAGGGCTAGTCCCTTTTTAATAGTCGAAAGTGATTTGAGGGCAACTAACCCTCCTCTCACGCCCACCTTTTCCCCAAACACATCCAATCAAAATTTTGAGACAGCCATTTAATTAAACGTAGTTTTAAGTTCTGGAAATGATGTCTTTGAGGATGACAACTCCCCCACAGCCCTCAGGGCAAGGGTCGTAAGTTATGTCCTGGGTGCATATAAGTTTTTTTATAAACTACATTGTCGTATAAAATTCAAAGAGGGCTCATTTAATTGGGAATTGAAATTTATACTTTACTTTGTAAGCGTCAAAAGATATTGAGGGTAACCAGCTTCCCCCCTCCCACCTTAACCCTAT
The DNA here is from genome assembly GCF_049724085.1 of Artemia sp. Qi Xiang Cuo. Classification (NCBI taxonomy): domain Eukaryota; kingdom Metazoa; phylum Arthropoda; class Branchiopoda; order Anostraca; family Artemiidae; genus Artemia; species Artemia sp. Qi Xiang Cuo. The sequence goes on along the minus strand of NC_142803.1, from coordinate 64,947,837 downwards.
TCTCCCAAATGTATCCAATAAAAATTTTATGATAGCTATTTTGTTTAAAATTGTTCAAAGATCATATAACAAAAATTCCAGTGTTGACACAACCCACCAGCGCCCAGGGGCAGGCGTTGTAAGTTATGCCCTAGGGGCATATATGGGTCTTATAGAAGGGGTGCTCGTATTAAGTTCAAAGAGGTATAATTTGATTGGAAATTGAAAGTTCTAATTCACTTTTTAAGAGTCAAAAGAGATTGGAGGGTACCTAGCCCCCCCCCCTCCACACCCGTTTTTACTCAAACCCATCCGATAAGAACTTTGAGATAGCTTTTTTTATAGTTCAAAGATCATATAACGAAAACTCAGGGGTCAACACAGCCCCCAGAGCACGAGGGTAGGTGTTGTAGGTTCTGTCCTTGGGGAATATATGATTTTCATTGAAAGGATGCTCGTAAAAAACTCAGAGATGTCTTATTTGCTTGGAAATTGAAAGTTCTAGTTAATTTTTTTCGAGTCAAAAGAGATTTGAGGGCAACTAGCCCCCCACGCCCCTTTTCCCCAAATGCATTCAATAAAAATTATGAGATAGGCATTAAGTTAAAAATTTCTCAAAAGTCAGATAATAAAAACTCAGGTGTCGTCACAACCCCCAAAGCCCGAGGGCAGGCGTTGTAAGTTATGCCCTGGTGCATACATTGTTCGTATGAAAGGGATGCTCGTAGAAACTTCAGAGAGGGCTCATTTGATTGGATATTGAAATCCAGCCCTTTTTAAGAGTCAAAAGTGATCAGAGTGCAACTGGCCCCCCAAGGCCTTTTTCCCCAAATACATCTGATAAAAAATTTGAGGTAGCCATTTTGTTAAAAATAGTTCAAAGATCATATAACAAATCTGCTTTACGTATCGTCATTTCGTTAAAAATAGTTCAAAAGTCGGATAAGAGAAACTCCTGTGTCGACACCCCCCCCCCCCAGGGCCGGGGCAGGCGTTGTAAGTATTGCTCTTGGGGCATATCTGGTTCTTATGGAAAGTATACTCGTATAAAATTCAGAGAGGGTTTATTTGAATGGAAATTAAAAGTTGTAGTTCATTTTCTCAGAGTGAATAAGATCGGAGGGCAACTAGCGCCTCCCCCCTCCACGCCTTAGTGCGTATCAGATGGATAAACACATCCGATAAAAATTTCAGGTGACCATTTTGTTAAAAATAGTTCAACCATCAGATATTGAATCCCCAGGGTCGACACAACCTCCCAGGGACAGGCGTTGTAAGTTATACTCTTGGGATTCATATGGTTTTTATAGAAGGGATACTCGTACAAACTTCAGAGATGGCTCTTTTGGTTGAAAACAGAAAGTTCTATTTCACTTTTAAAGAGTCAAAAGAGACCGAAGCTTAATCTAGTCTCCCCACGCCCTTTTTCCCCAAACCCATCAGATACAAATTTTGAGATAGCCATTTTGTTAAAATTAATTCTAACATCAGATAATAAAAACTCCGAGGCTGATACAAACCCATTTTCTCACTTTGATATTGTTACTTTGATACCAGTTTTGACACTTTGATGAATATTTGATTTGTTTTTAAAAGTTTGATTTTGAAATAAGGATATTTTAAAAACTTTAAATTTTTTTGCAATCAAAAACGAAAAAAAAATAATTTAAAAAAAAACTCCGAAAAAATTAGTTTTTCAAAGAAAAGTAAAGGTCATTTAAACTTAAGCTCAGCAGGTACAAATACCTTTTAAAATTCAAACTCAAAACGACCGGAAATTACTATTAAAGAATAAATGAAACCCAAAGCGAACAGAAATTGAATAAACAATCAGAGCAAAAACATACAACAAGTAATGATATAAATGAATAAATAAATCTTAAAGCGAGTAATGCTTAGATTGAATATGAAAATCAAGCTTAAGACGAAAAAAATTTTTCCTATTGAAGTACAAATGAAACTTAAAACGAACAGAAATAAAATAAACAATCAATGCAAACAAACATGCAATAGATGTTAATGTAAATTAATAAATAAATCTTAAAACGAGTGAAACTTAAATTGAACATGCAAATTAATCATGAAAAAAACAAAAATCGCCACAAACCAGAGTCTTGGTATGAACTTTTTCTCTTATTGTAAAAGTCTAAAACCTACTGCGTCATTGGTGCTTTACTGAAAACTATGTACGTCTTGAACAGTTTTGGGAAGTATTAACAACATCAAATTGAATATTTGATGTATAATGATATTAATTGTTGAAAGATCCATCAGTTCAAGAATTTATTTCGCTGTAATTGTATTTTATTTTCAATGCTGTAAGAACTGGAAAAGAATGTACTTGTGTTATAATCCGTTTTCAGTTAAGCGCCAATGACGCAGTAGGCTTTTGGTTTTTATTTACAGTTAGGAAAGAAGGCAGTATCCAATCACTTGTTTGTAGGAAAACTATATTCGTCTTTAACAACTTTAAAAAGAGCCAATAAATTACACTGAATATTTGATGTCTAATGATGTTAATTGCTGAAAGCTCATCAGTTCAAAATTTTACTATAATTTTAATGTTTATTTTCAGAGACAAGTACAAAAGAAAATATTTGTCACAAAATTGGTTTTCAGTAAAGCGCCAATGACGCAGTAGGTTTTAGACTTTTACAGTGAGAGAAGGAGGTCATACCCAAACTCTTGTTTCTGGTGATTTTTGTTTGTTTCAAGCTTAATTTGCATGTTGAGTTTAAGTTTCACTCGTTTTAAGATTTATTTATTAATTTACATTAATATCTATTGTATGTTTGTTTGCATTGATTGTTTATGTAATTTGTGTTCGTTTTAAGTTTCATTTGTACTTTAATAGGAAAATATTTTTTTTCGTCTTAAGCTTGATTTCCATATTCAATCGAATCATTACTCGTTTTAAGATCTATTTATTCATTTATATCATTACTTGTTGTATGTTTTTTCTATGATTGTTTATTTAATTTATGTTCGTTTTGGGTTTCATTTATTCTTTAATAGTAATTTCTAGTCGTTTTGAGTTTGAATTTTAAAAGGTATTTATATCTGCTGTGCTTAAGTTTAAAATGGCCTTTTTTTGGAAAGTTTTTTTTAAATTAATTCCATTAAAAGCTTAGATGTTCCCAGGGCATAAGGTACAACCCTTGCCCCAGGCTTCTGGGGGGATTTGCCAACCCTAGAGGTAATTTTTATTTTCTTTCGACTATTTTAAACAAAATGGCTATCTCACAGTTTTAATCAGAATCTTTTGTTGATCAGATTCTTTTGGTAAAAAAGAGGGATAGTGGAAGGGGTGGGGCTAGTTGCTCTACATTACTCTTGACTCTTAAAAGAGAACCGGAACTTCCAATTTTCAACCTAATGAGACTCCTCTAAATTTTATACAATTATCCCTTCCATAAAAACCTTAAATGCCCCCGGGGCAGAAGTTACAACCCTTATCCCCAGGCTCTGGGGGTTTGTTTCAACCCCAAAAGACTTGTTATATGAACTTTGGATAATTTTGAATAAAATGGCTGTCGCAAAATTTCAATTGGATGCACTTCGGGAAAATACGACGTGTGTGTGGGGGGAGGGGTGTAGCTGCCCTTAGATTACTGTTACTCCTAGAAAGAGCACTACAACTTCTGATTAACGATCTAATGAGCTCCCTCCAAAGCTTATACAACTACCCTTTGTATAAAAACCGTATATGCCCCCAGGGCATAACTTACAATGCTTGCCCTGAGGGCCGGAGGGGGGGGGGATGGTCGTCTTCAAAAACTGAATTTCCGGATATTTCAGCTACGCTGAACAAAATAGGTATCTCAAAGTTTTGTTGGGATATGTTTGGGTGAATAATGGGCTTGAAAGGGGAGGGGGGTTGCCCTCCAATCACTTTCGACTATTAAAAAAGACACTAGCCCTTTCAAATTCCAATCGAATGAGCTCTTCTTGAGTTTCTAAGACAACTCCTTCGGTACGAAGTGCCCTGGCCTAAAACAAACAAATAACCCAAAAAAAATTAAAAAAATAAAAAACACATTGTGCCAAAATCGTTCTTTTCTTCGGCAGTTGTATTGTGCTGCGTATAATATTTTTACGAACATTCTTTAGATCGTTTGGAATTAGTTTATGTGTCAAGGGTCAGTCAAATACAGACCTTGCGTTAGAGTTTCTCCTGTGTTCTTGACAATTCTACAGGGCTTTAATGGTTACACTAGTATGCTAATTACTTACATTATCCGAAAATTAATCTTATTTTCCTATTACATAGATTGTTCTAAATAGTTATCTTGCCTGTCAGTGGCTTCTAAGAAAGGTTGTACATAATTGATTTTGAGGTTCATTTTCAGACTGTTTTATTTAAATTCAAAACAAAAGCAGAGAAAGTTTTAATTTCAAATTTTGTTTAAATTTGTAATTTCAAAGGTTTTAAAACGGACATTTTTAATTTAAAAATTAAATATTGTGTTTAAAATTTACTTTTCATCTTACCCTGATGGTGATATAATGGTTCGGTAAAATGTTTTCACTAGAAAAGAAAAAAAAAATAATATATACTTTCTCAAATTAAAGATATTTTATTGGCAACTTTTTCTTTCATAATTTTCGTGGTCTACAAGACAGTTTTCTAGACGTAAAAAGACATTTGTAACGCTCTTCTGTTTTTAGAATAATGGAGGAGAACGCTCTCGTACTCCCATTGTCTGTCCTCACGGCTGTGAAATTGCTGACCTCATTCACGAAGATATAGAAACACATATCAAAGAGTCATGTTCAGCTTTTACTATCAACTGTATTTTAAATAAAGTCGAGTGTGGATTCAAGGTAGAGTAAACGCAGACCCAAATGTAGTTCTCAAAGACACAGAAATATTTATAACATAAAATTAATTAATTAATTAATTGATTCGAGGTTTCCAAATTTAATTGCTTTTCTCTTCCTGCTTGTTTTACCTACTAAATATAATGTTGAGTTACTTATGAACACTTTCTGAAAACAGATGATTAGGCCACTACATTGTCAGTTATTCCAGTATTATTCGTTGAATAATTAAAATAACAAGCCTTATCTAAGGTATATTTACCATTCCGAGAATACTTCCACTGATCGAGGTAAATGATCTCTTATCAGCTTTTCTTATATTTCCTGGTTTTTGCAAAATTTTTCACCAATCGCCGTTATGTTTTGTCTTTGAAGAATATCACGTGTTATAATTTTGCTACATACTTTGAAAAACTGTTACAGAAACGGTTCATTAGTTGTTTGCCAGCAGAGGACAGGATGTATGGTTGGCGTGCTGTTAAGGGCTTGGGTGTTCTGAACGCAGTACATGGGCAGTGGATGATGATTCCAATCATGACCCAGATTCCAAAAACAGCAAGCAAAGAGAAAGCCTTTTTTGTGACTTGTGGAAGTTGTTGGGTAACAATCTTGCATCGTGCTATTAAGTTTTGAATTACAAGCTTGAGATGCATTGCATCAGTGAAAAGCATTTATTCTCTACCTTCCCCTGTCTCAGAGTGAACAAAAGTCTCAAGCAGTTTCTCAAATAAAAAACAATAAAAAAAAACATTTTCAATTAACCTAAAAATTGTTGTTATTTTATTCCCCATAAAAAAGTCCTTAAAAGTATTTATAATCAAATTGGTAAATTTTTGATTTTGCAGATTACTTCGTTAGCTAGAAGACGACTATAGCTTTCCACGCAGCTCTGTATTATATTGGGGTTAGGTATGGCCGTATCCTTTGTGCAAAGATAAATGTATGCTGAATTAGATGGTTTGCATTTATTTTTTGCGCTTATCAACAGTTTATGCATAAAGCAAAACTTACCCAGTCTGAAAAAAAAATATGATAAATTATATATTTACTTAGACTTGGATCTTCTAAATATGGCAGGAATGGTTGACCGCCATATCGGGTGATCTTGAGCCAGAGGCTATAGCTAATTGATGGACGGTCGTATAATTCTTTCCTCATCATCAAGTGAGCGATTTTGAATTAGCCAATTTCTGATTACAGCCCAATCTTATATCTGGTTTATCATATTGTTTGCATATTATATCTTATTGTTTGCATATTAAAGTTGAATCATTTGCTTTAGGGGACGCAATATATAGTTGAAAAACATGAAGAAGAATTGACGCGTCGTCATTTAGGCTTAATGTGCTCATTTGCTGAAAGGCAACAGCAGGAACTTGCAAAGTTACAATCTCAAATTGAGATGCAAACGAAAGCCAAAAAGGATTCAGGTATGTAACCTATACAAATATCAATTCATCTTTAATCTTTATCTTGACTCTGATTTTTTTTTTTTTACCGATCGTATGTTTATGCTATTTTTCAACTTTGCCTTTTATCTTCAAATTAGACTAAAACTATGAAACCTAAAAACTAAATAAAGAATCTAAAACAGTAAAATGAATTTATTAATAAGCTCTTAATATTGATATATTTGACGTTTATTATTCATTTTAGACTTTTAAGCTTTTGATTAGCACTTTTATTTCTTCTTTCACTGTAGTTTAATTTCTTTTAGGTTTGAATCAAAAGCATAAATGAAGAAATTAGACTTAAAAATAGATCTATTAAACAGTTCGTGGTAACGAAATATAAGTAGGGAGCGGTGCGGCTCAGTAATAACAGAAACTCTAAAAAGTAGGGTTTTCATATCTGTATAACCATAACCTCTATATATTCATAAAAAAAATTGAACTTTTAGGCTGATTTGACACATGTAAAGCTTTTTGAGTTTAGTATTACCCATCAAAAGTTACGAGTCTGAGAAAATATGGCCAATTTCTGAAAGATGTAGGAAAACACATCTGAAACGACAAGCAATTCTAATGAGAATCCCACCATCAGATTCCGTGTATTAGAGAATATAATCACTGTAGAGGGTTCTAGCTCTTATATACAAAATTTTGAATTTTCTATTTGAATTGTCTCCTCATATCGTAAAAACAAATTAAATAAGTTAGCCTGTAAGACCAGTAGTGATATTGACCCATCAAATTATAAAAACTATAAAAACTTATACACTAAACTCATCCGCGAAGCGAAGAAAATATTATTATACAAAAATTCTCAATTGCAAAGGAAACCTGAAAAAGATTTGATCCACTATTAATGATATACTCTCAAAAAATAGAAAACCAAAATCTGTGACTATTCGCCTTAAAGACACAAATGGCAAATTAATTGACCCTTTAGATGCACCTGACGCATTTAACAATTATTTGTCTAATGTTCTCCATCCTAATCCTCACTCGTCCTCACAGGCTCTATTCCACTGCTTGAATCCTAGATCCATGCTTTTCTGCCCAACTGATAGCAATGAGGTACTTCAAATCATCGGTTCTCTCCCTAATAGTCTTACACCTGACTGTCTTGGATTAAGTAATAAGCTCCTGAAGACCATATCTCCTTCTGTTTACGAGCCCATCAAGCATATTGCCAACCTATCTTTAACATACAGAGTTTTCCCTGATCTACTAAAGTCAGCCATTGTTATTACAATTTTAAAAAGGGCGATCCAACTGAGATAGGTAATTATCGTACAATCTCAATTCTTCCTGTTATATCCAAAGTTCTCGAAAGAATCATCTTCAGACCTCTGTCTACCTTTCTATTGGACAGTCAGCACTCTGTTTCTTTGATTTCTCCTCACCAATATGGCTATAGGACGAAATTTTTAACTTCTCATGGTCTAATTGACGCCACACAGTTCATACGCTCACAACGCGACCTTAAAAAACTGTATTGGACTTATTTTGGGATTTTCTAAGGCTTTTGACACGGTCGATCATAGTATTTTAATAAGTAAATTAAATACTTCCGGTATTCGCGGGGTTCCCCTCTCTCGGTTTGACTCTTGTCTATCTTGAATGGTACAGAGTATGAGCCTAGGTGGAGTATCCTCTCAGCCCTTACCGGTTCGTAGGGATGTCCCGCAAGGCTCAGTTCTATACCCGATTTTATTTCTCCTATATATCAATGATCTTGTTATCAATGATGTTGGACCTGGGCCCTTTAGTGTATCATGTACTATTTACTAATGACAGCAACTTCTTCATCACTGGCACAAATTTACCTTCGGAAATAAACTCGGACCAAGTGCTTCTGAACAGATTCCACGCGTGGTGCTTTACGAATAACATGACCATTAATAGCAAAAAAATTCAAATAGTATTAATCAGAGTCCCCTACAACAAAGACGTAATTCAACCTGCTGTTGGTCTCAGGTACTCCTCCGACATCCTCCCACAAGTGGAGGTTGCCAAGTTTCTTGGTGTGTTTATTGACTCATGCTTGTCGTTCTCTAATCATATTTCTTACATCACAGCAATAATTTCGAGACAAGTAGCTATAATCAAGCGTGTGAATTATTTTCTTCCTCCTGACATCCTGGTTACTCCCTGTTATTCCTTTATTTTTTCTTACCTTTCTTATTGTAGATCAGTTTGGGGAAATACAAAGCGGTCCTACCCTAAAAAACACAAATTTGCTAAAAACTGTACCATTAAAGCCGTTTTTTAGCTTCCCCGTCTATATCCAACTTATGATTTGTACTCAGATTTTGGCATAGGTCCGCTTGATCAAATCATACAAAAACTAAACTTATCGCTTGCTTACTCTGCTTTCCACAATAATCTTCCATCATAACTCCTAACCTATTATAATATTAATAATTCGGAAGCCCACTGTCTCCGTTCATCCAATAGAGCCTTTAAAATCCCTAAATGCATTTCTAGTGCTGCCCAGCAATCTCCCATTTACAAATCTATTATTCAATGGAACAAAATACCCTCCAGTGTTGAACTAGCCACAAGTTTCTTCAAGTTGTATAAAAATATAACAAAACTTGATAATATAATTTAATCTTTCCATTATTAACCAATTTGCTTTAATTACCCATGTTTTATTCTTCTATTTTTTTTCAGTGTTACTTTAATTTTTTCTTTTTTTGGTCCTTAAAAAGTTATCTTCTAGGATCTTTATTATTATTGATGTTTGTGTTATGTTTTTTTCTCGAACAAAATTGAATTGAGTTGAATATTAGAGAATATAATCACTGTAGAGGGTTCTAGCTTTTAAATACCAAATTTTGAATTTTTTGTTTTTTGCCAGAAGAAAGATTACGGATGCGTGTTTATTTGTTTGTTTTCCCCATTCGTGATCGTATCGAATCAGAGATCATAGAAGACCAGGAGAGGGCTCATTTGATCAGAAATTAAAAGTTCTACTCCCCTTTTTAAGTGGCCAAAAAGATTGGAGGTCAGCTAGCCCCCCTCCTAGCTCCCCTGGTTCCCAAAAATCGTCTGATTAAAATTCTGAGATAGCCATTTTTTTCAACACAGTTGAAAGCTCTAATGACTATGCCTTTGAGGTAATCATGACCCCCCACACCCCCCGGGGAAAGGGCTTTACTTTACAAAATTTACTCATTATTTACATTTAAATCTTCATGTGTTATTGGGAAGTAAACAAACAGTTTCTATATGGGGGGGGGGTCTACGGTGAGAATTCTCTTTGGCGAAGGAAGTTTCTGGGGCTGAGCTTTCCAGAAAGAATTTTATAATTGTCTTTGCCGAATAAATAAAATATTTGGAGATTTTCTCCAGAAAATTGTCATTGGAGTTGGAATTGTTTTGGAGGATCTTTCCATGGGAGGAGGGGGGATTTCTACGGTGAGAACTCTCTTTGGGGAAGAAAGTTCCTTGATCTGAGCTTTCCAAAAATATTTTAGGATTGTCTTTGCTAAATAAATATAATATGTGGAGATTTTCTGGAGAAAATTGTCACTGGAGTTGGAATTTTTTGGAGGATCTTTCCATGGCAGTAGGGGGGAAGATTTCCACGGTGAGAATTCTCTTTGAGGAAGGAAGTTTCTTGGGTTGAGCTTTCCAGCAAAATTTTGCAGTTGTCTTTGACGAATAAATATAACATTTGGAGATTTTCTGGAGAAAATTGTCAGTGGGTTTGGAATTTTCTGGGTGATCTTTCCATGGGAGTAGGGCGGGGGGGGGAGTTCTGCAAACGATACTCCATAGAGAAATTCTCCATAAAAGCAACTTTTCACTGAAGGTTGAGGGATTTCTTGGAACCACTTTCCACAGAGGGGGATTTCTGATAAGATTTGAAAAATGATCAGAAATTAAAGTTTTTTTCCAATGAAATTATGGTGTGGAAAATTTTTCAGGTGGAATCTTCCATGAGAACCTGAAGGATTGTCAGCGAGGATGAAATTGTCTGGGAGGTATTTTCTATGTGGATGAGGGGGAGGGGGGATTTTATCCCACTTTTTATTCATAAGTTTGACTTTTGTCCAGATTCTTTAAGAACGATTTTTGAAACACAACAGTCATTAAATTAGAAAATGAAGCTTTTTTAAAAGCACTAAAGAACTTTACCGTGAAGTCCAGGGGATTGAGGAAGGGAAAAAATCTTTCGATTTAAAGACTTTTGTTCTTGTTAAAACGTTAAAAAACGATTTAAAGACTTTTGTTCTTGTTACTGGTTTAAAATCAAAAGTAATTGTGGGAAAACACTTAAAACAGGCACAAATAAAAATGGGTCTTCTACCTTTTGAAACATTCAAATATAGATTATTACAAACAATTTCTTTGCAGTAAAATTTATTTGAAATGTAGATCTTCTTTCACCTTTAACTTTATTTTGTCAATGGTAATTAATTTTGTTAAAGATATGGTGAATTAAAATTGTACAATATTCTAACATCAATCCAGGAATAATGATCCTGGTGCTTAAGGGAGGGGGAGAGTAATTCATCAAAAATGGACACTCCTCATCCCTAGTCAAACTGTTCATAATAACGAAATATAAAAAGGAGCGATTTAGCTCAATACTAACCAAAAGTAAAAAAAAAACAAAAACAGAATATTGATAATCCTATGTGATCCTTGATCCTATGTGTGTAACATCCTATGTGTGTAACACCAAAAGTAAAAAAAAAATAGAGTATTGATATCAATAGGTACATCAAAACAATCGAACATTTATCCTAATCCTATACGTGTAACATTCATTAAGTTCAATACTACCCGCCAATAGTTACGAGGCTGAAAAATTTGATCAACTTTAGAAAAAGGGGGGGGCGGAATCACCCACAAAAATTGATGTGCTCTTAATGAAAATCCCAGCATCAGATTCAGCATATGAGAGAACTATTGTAAGTGTTTCAAGCTTCTGTATATTACAAATATGGCTTCTTTTTATTTTTGTCAGTAGAAAGATCATGGATTTTTTTTTTTTTTTGGTCGACAGGAATGATAATGTCGAATCAGGGATACTAAATTTGATCTTGGATAAAATTCCTATTTGATAAGAATTCAAAAGTTCTAGTGCCTTTTTTTAGAGATCAAAAAATTGGAGTGCAACTAGCTCCTCCCAGGCACTTTTTTATGTCCAAAAACATCTGATCAAAATTTTGAGACAGGCATTTGATTCAGTAAGGTTGAAAGGTTCAACAACTATGCTTTGGCCCAATGGCTTTGGAGATTTCACGATTCCCCATAGTCCATAGAGAGAGAGAGCTGTAATCTACGCAGTTTTCTCATTGTTCATATATATTATTTGTCCATATATATCATATACATTGTAGACTAAAACATACAGAAATCATTTCATAAATGCGAGTTGCTTCTTCCTCAACCTTCGCTTTTTATGCAAAAATTGACTTTTTGTCACAGCTCTATATGAAAGACTGCTCAAACTCCAAGCTCTTGGAATTTGAATGAAAAGTATTTATTAAAGAACTTTAAGACTTTAAAAGTAAATTGAGTGGCTTGAGGAAGCCTCCCTCGAATAATTTCTGTTTGTTTGAAGTTTTAATGTTGCTTCTTACTTCCATTTGGCAAAAGTATCCTGTTTATTAATAATGCAATTGTACGTTAGCTAAAAAGACACTCTTAAAATCAACTTTTTTTTATAATATGAAGCTTCTAATAAACCATCAAATGTAAGCAACCTTCCTTACATACCATAAATTTTTACGAAAAAAAGTGTACACAAGTAATATGTAAGTTGTTTTTAGATATAAATAAAAAATCTTCAATTTCCTAACTCTGGTAAAGAGAAGATCTCAGTTACTCGTCAAAAGGGATGTATCAAATGCCATGCGACTTCGGGAGCTATTTCTCTGGTACAGCCAACCCAACTTTGGAAAAACGCAAGCAACAACATAACGATAATATAACCAAGACTTTAAATTTTAATAATCTCTGTGGTGATTTTGATTCGGCTCTAAGCCGTTCAATACTTTTGAAAACACCATCCTCATTAGTAATGATCTGGGTGTTAAAAGCAGGCCAAAAGAAGAGCAGGTCGTCTTCGGTTAGGGTAGGGTGATATAATAAGGAAAGAATTAAGGAAAATTGATAACTTCATGCGAGGGTGTAAAGACGGAGGCTTTGAATAAATTAAGACGGAGGAGGAACATGCGTAGCTATGTTGGCCTCAGGTGCCTTAACGCTGCCCAGTAGTATTAGTGGTAGTATTATTAAACAAATTGTTTGATAGGCAATAGAAATTAAACTTAATTTAAGTAATAATATTTCTATGAAAAAAGACTTTAAAGAAAATTTACTATTTGTGTTATACGCTAATTGAATTAAAAAGGATTAAACATCTTATATTGTAAAACTATTTAAAATATTTTGTGGTTTTCTGCTAAAAAAGCAAGAATCGCCATGTCTATGGTTAGTTTTTTTTATTTTTGGTTAAGCTTCCTTTCGGCTATGACTCTTATTTATTTTCTAGAGAAGTCAGTTCTTGAATTGTATTTCGTTGGCTTTTTCTTCCAATAAAGTTTATGTATTTACAGAAGTTTTGTAAAGCTTAGTATTTCATATGTAAGGTTTTTTGTGTCGAATGTGTCGATAGAATCTTATATGTACTGCGCTTACCGTGTGAATTTACATAATTAAATTTATATAATTAAAATTTATATAATTAGACTTTTCAGAAGTAAACACTGTGAGAGCGTTTATAACCCCATTGATACTTGTGAAACAGTGCAATCTTGTATTAATGAGTGGTTTGCACCAACTAGACTCACACATGTCATTGCAGTTGAACAAAAGTGGTGGCTTTTCAAACAGCTGATGGTGACGAACTGTAAGTAAGGATTGACTCAACTGAATAGTAACCGCACTTCTAGAAAACGAAACTTTGACAACAATGGATATGGTGAAAGAATTGGCTCATTCTACGAATTCCAAATATATAATATTCACTAAGTTCAGTTTTATTCATCAAAAGATACGAGCCTGAGAAAATTTGCCTGATTTTTTTTAATAGGGACAAGATCCCTTAAAAGTCAAATGTTCTTAATGGAAATTGCATCATCCGATTCTGCATATCAGAGAACCCTAGTCTAGAGGCTTTAAGCTCCTCTATCCAAAATATGAAACTTTGTATTTTTTTTTTCAAGAAGAAAGATCGCTTTTTACTTCTTTTTTTCTTTCCTTGGTAATTGTGTAGAACGGAAAGTCTTGGAAGATCTAGAAGCCTCACTTGGGCAGAAATCAAAAGTTCTAGTGCCCTTTTTAAGTGACAGAAAAAACTGGATGGCAACTAGTCTCCTTCTTACTTTTTTTCCCCAAAAAGAAATCCGATCTCAATGTTTAAGAAAGCCATTTGATTTAATTCTGTCATCCTGACCCTTCTTAAGAGGATTCCTTTGTCTTCCCTGAAGGCACATCCGACATGTTCTAGGGATTTTCATAATTTCTACTACTCAACCACTCAGTGGTGTAGGGTTGGCAAATTAGCCCTTCGAATAGCTTAAAACTAGGTAGTAGAATTTTTTTAGCTCTAGTACCAGATTTTGTTTCAAGTTTCACGTAGGGAAATACGGGGATTGAACAGCTGTTGAAAACGACAGCGATTACGCTATGTTCGGCTAAATGTATAAAAGAATAGGACGGTTAATCCCTGCGCTTCAAACCATTTTCCTTAACTTCAACTATATAAATGTTATACCTTTACAGATTTCATTCCTAAGATTGGTGCACGGTCGGTTGATAGGTTTTATGTCTTTGAGTTGTATCACCCCGTAGTTTTTGGGGAGGGGGCTATAAGATACGAAATTTACTCGTTGCTCACATATAGTATTTATTATTTTGAAAATTACTGACTTTTTTTTTGCGGGGGGCAGGTATTCCAAGGAGGAAATTTTATGTGGAGGGAACTTTTCAGGGGGTCGCACTTCAAGGGAAAATTTCACGCTGGTGGTATTTGCCAGAATTCCTAAACAAAATTTCATTCATTTAGCCGTACTTTCTCTTTGCTAACTCATTTTCAAATGTGGGGGTATTCCCGGGGAAATATTCACTAGTGTGGAAATTGTCGGGAAGATTTTTCCATGGGGTAAAATTTTTCGCGGGAGAAGTGCTTCATGGGGAAATTTTCTGTAGAAGAAATTCTCAATGGGGGAATTTTCTGTGGAAGCAATTTTTCACTGAAAAGGGGGATTTCTGGGAAAAAATTCCAACAGAAAGGGGTTTTTCAGCATGATTTGAAAAAACAATTAGAAATTTAAGGCTTTTTTTCAATGAAAGTATTCTAAGGAGAATTTTTTAGGCGGAATTGTTTCGAAGAAGTTTTCTGGGGAATTTTCACCAATGATGGAATTATCCTAGGGGAAGTTTCTGGTAGGGGGGGGGAGCGATTTTACGTGAGACAAACTTTTCATGGTAGGATTTTCTGTGTTGAGGGAGCTGGATTCCCGCCATTATTTGAGAAACGATCAGAAATATAGAAAAAATGAGTTTTCACAACTGATAGTAAAGAACAACGTTAAAACTAAAAACGGACAGAAATAATTATGTTTATAAGAGGATTGTCCCCTCCCTTTGAGTTTTTGTCCCAATTTTTTAAGAACAACTCCTGAAACACAAGGACCGTTTGTTTCGAATTAAAAGCTTTTTTAAAAGTATTAAAAAATTTAGTATGAAGATTGATGTATTGCGGAGCGGGCAATCCCCCTTATATAAGTAATAATTTCTCTTCTGTTTAAGTCTTCATGTTGCTTTTTACTTTCAGTTGAAAAGGCTTGTTTTTATAATTTATTGCAAGCAGAAGTGAAACCGATTTTGTAAAATCAATAGACTTCTTTGAAAACGACCTAGACATCGAGAGACTGCACTTACATTTGAGTAAGTTAGCTGGTATTGCTCATAAAAAACGAAAGAAATGGACACCCAATTGTTATTGCCTAGCTGTTATTTATTCTTTTTTGTTATAGGTATTTTTGTTCGTGTTGAAGAAAACTTTCGAAAACCTTTACGAAAGACCCCACATTTTCAACATATTTGTTGCATACAAGGAATAGATATATCCTGCCCAGAATACCGCCGTTTAGAAGAAAGATTGTTACTGAGAGAAAATAGAAATCTTAGTCTCAGCTCCGATCCACGTCATGACTGTCAAGCTTAGGAAATGACAGCTTTGAAATTTATATCTTTTTTAAGAAAAGAGTACGGAGTCAAAATCATTGCTCACAGTATTAGTAGTAAGGATTAATGGGAACCTGGACCTTGGAGGTTGACGAAATGTAAAGCAAAGGCTTGACGGAACTACCGACTATGTCGATCGACAAATTTGTAGCTGATTGTGATTCTGTTTTGTTGCCAATTATGTTAAAAAAATAACATATAATTCTAACTGGACTAGTTGGAAACGTTCGAAACTTTAACAAGTAAATAATTGTAAATTGTTGCTAGCAGTCGTAAAACGAGTGTATTAAAATCGCTGATAGTAAATTTTTTGTTGTTTTTTTTGCAAGGATTTGTTTCCTTTGATGATTCTTTAATGGTCTTTGTCAATTTGTTCTCTGAACCCCTTGTAGTTGATACTGCAAGTCCACAACTTATTTCAAAAGTGTTTTTTCCTTATTTTGGTCTGTGATGATTTAGTATGCATCTCAATATAAATTCAAATGTAAGTATAAAGCTATTTGTAATTCCTAACTTCAAATCATAAGTTAAAATAACATTTCACTTTGATTTTCCCTGACTAGACACTAGCAAATTAGATTGAAGAACAATATAAGACGTTTTCTTTTATTTCTGTTTTTAACATTCTAATATTCTGAAATTCGAGGATATTTAATAGCTATTAAAATAACATTTCACTTTGATTTTCCCTGACTAGACACTAGCAAATTAGATTGAAGAACAATATAAGACTTTTTCTTTTATTTATGTTTTTAACTTCTAATATTCTGAAATTCGAGGATATAAAATAGCTATTGTCAGATTTCGGCAATCAACACTAACAAGAAGAAGTAATAGTAGAAAATAAATTGCAATTGTCAGACTGTGAACATCTTTCTAGGAGAAAAAAAATGTGAAAAAAACCGCCTCGTTTGTTTATAGAACACATGTATCTAAATTTACTAACGACAATAGATATGTATTTGAATTGTCTTGCGTCATTGTTTGGCTCCATAAAGAAATAGGCTCCAATGCATTAATAACAGAGTAATTTTTAAAGGTACCTTGTATTTCCCTTTAAGACTAAAAGAAAATGGGCTAAATCTTCGAAGATTTATACGCTTTTCAGTATTTTATTTAATTTTAGTTATACATGGAAAGGTTTTGTGTTCTCGGGAATTATCTATGTATAGCTTACAAGGACGACTATCTTAAAAAATACCAACTCTATAATAAACAAAAGCACTGTTGTGTGAAATTAATGTAAAAAGGTATTCTAGCAAAACGAAGTACATACACTGTTAAAGATGACACCACTAGACCAAGTTTTGCACCTCCAAAGGTTCGTAACTTGCATTTTCAAAAACGTTATATGTGCAAAATAGCCTTAGACCCTAGAGTAAAAAAGACAGCAAATTTGAAATTGTTCTACATTACCTTGCGGTATAATAATCACTTAATTTTTCTTGATGTAAGCGACCAAGATGTTTCTAAAAAAGTATATGCTTCAAACACGCATTACTAACCTGAAGTCTAAAATAGCATTTTGAAAATATGAACTATAGAATTTTTTAAAGTATAACTCGCTTTTGACATTAATTTAACAAAAGAACTTCATAATATGCGGCAATCTTTTTTCAAAAAAAAACCCGAAAAAACGAGCAATAACTTTTGTTTTAAAAAGGACTTAAAACTTCAGAGGCCTTTATTTCAAAGGCAAAACCTAACGTTATTTTTTTTTTCATTAGAGTCATTATTTAGGGCCACATAAAATATATGATTTCAGAAAAACAAGGCAAAATTTTTCAAAAACTCTAATGTCAGAGAAATAGAGTTTCACATTATTTTCGGGGACCTCTTAATTGTACAGTACAAGAACTCTATAATAAACAACTGTTTTAACAAACACTGCTTAAAAATCTCAATAAAATACCAACTTGTGGTAAAAGAAAAACTCTATTTTTTGCATTAAGGAGAAAAAGATGAGGATATTTAACCCTTTCAGGACGGATGGTTCCTTCTGGCACCATGAATAATTTTGATTTGCATCAAATGATCACGTTACGCGGAGATAAATGCCAGGTATTATATGCCAAGAAAATCCTTATTAACCTGTATTCTTATGAGACACTTAATTTGGCAATTTACAATTGATTTGGTAGTCTTAAATTGTATACCCCCTTATCAAATCATTTTGCTGTGAGTGATGTTGGCTCGTCCCCTGGCCTCATCCCTTGGCCTTTGATATGTGTTTCTATGTCTTCTTTAATGAGGTTAGTAGGGTCACAGCCGCGGGGACAGACAATGTCAGTACAAAAGTGTTTTCCTCTATTATTCTAAAACAGAAGAGTCTTTGAAGGTGTTTTTGAATCTAAAAAAAAAACTGTGTCTTAAAGATCACTTTTAGTTATGCACGAAAAAGTTGCCAGTAAAAATCTTTGATTTAAGAATGTTTAAAATATTTTTTATTTATTTACAAGTAGAAACATTCTAATTAACCGTTATATAATCGCCAGGGTAAGATAAAAATTTATTTTAAACACATTATCAATTTTTAAATTGGAAACTTTCTGTTTTTAAAGCTTCGCAGTTAAAAATCTAAATGAAATTTAAAATTAAGAACTTTCTGTGAAACTAAAAACTTTCTCTATTTTCTGCTTTTAATTTAAATAGAAGTGTCTGAAAATAACCCTCAATTTCTGATATGTACACCCTTTCTTAGAAGAAACTAACAGGCAATATAACCGTTTAGAACAACTTAAATAACAGACACAAACATAGATAACTTTCAGATAATGCAAGTAATTAGCATACATGTGAACCATTTAAGCGGTGCAACACTGTCAGGAACTCAGGATCAACTCTAAAACAAGGTCAGTAGTTGAACGTCCTAAACACATATTGGAATATGAAATAATTTTGAACGATCTAAACAACGTTGATAAAAAATGAAGAATGACTAAGCTTATTTCGTGAAGTTAGGTGCTATAAATGCCTATTCGAAAATGATAAGTCTAGTTTCAGTGAAGTTTAGATGCTCATAAATTTTTTTGTTTGTGTTCATGCAAAATACTTTCTTGGTTTCCAAAGAAAAGCTACAAAAACAAGTGAGATTTACGAACATCACACGGAGTCAGTGAGAAAATTCGTAAATCAGGGGTGAAATTATGAAAATATTATTTATTTTCTTTCTAAAAATAAATAAACTTTTACTAATCAATAAAATCCTTAAGGCAAATAACAAAGAAAAGGCAAAAGCTAGCCTCTAACATAAACGATAATGCGTTTAATGATAGCATGTTTTAATAGTTAATGTGACTGGATATTATTTGGTCATATTTTTGGGTATTATTTGGTGTTTGGTTATTGTGGTGTTTGGTTATTTGGTGCACGAAAGAGTCACATCCAACCTGGCTATGATTTTCTGCTGAAACAGTAGTATCCTCGATTGCATTCTCCTCTTTATTTGCTGTTGGAACGGGATTAGTAGCCAGAATTGCAACAACGTTTTCAAGTTTTTTTTTCTATTTTTGTCTAATCGTGATACTGACATATCTGGAAGGTCCCTTTTAAACTGGAATACAGAAATAACCCTTAAAGAAAGCAATTCAGGCTACATTGCATTAAAAAAAATCCTCCAGTAAGAATAGATAAGATAAGAATACAATAACGTATGATATCATATCAATACAGACATTAAAATTTGTCTACTGTTGGCTTACGAAATATTTGTAAAAAAACGGTGCATATACGCTTGCTATCGGAGAAGGGAGGGGGATCAGAAAGAAGTTACTTGATAATTTGGTCAAGAATGAAAAAAAAAACTTTTGGAAGCGGCCCAGCCACCCCCCCCCCCCCCCCCAACCGAGCCTGATTGAAAACTGACAAAAGTTTTGCTTTCAGTTTAAGAGAACGTTGGTACAAATTGTTTAAAATAGCATTTCTTTTCCACATTTCAGAATTCTCTAGAAGCAAATTAAATACTTTCAGTTTGTTGTAAGGATTTGCTAAAAATCCATTTCAGTACCCCTTCAGTTTAGCCATTTTGCCTGCAGCTGTTATTTTAGAATTGGATTGAAAATAAAAATTTCTGTTCAAAAATTTTTGATGTAGTTTTACTACATTAGCTTGCTTTTTTGGATCAGTTTAATAAATTGGATCACATTTTTCAAAACATTTTTGCAAATTTAAATGTCTCATAAATTCATTTCTCTATTCATACAAACTGGTCAATCCTTCCTCTGAATAGGCCCTATGTTAATATATCTGTTCCTTTAAAACCTGTAAATTGTTTTTTATAAATTAAAAAAAATTTAAATTCTTGCTCTTTCTTCGAAGATGGCACAAGCAATGCTCAATTACCAAGATTTTATATACATTTGCGAGAAATTGCTGAATATAGTATATGATTTCGGTGGATGATCTTTGACTAAAGGATAAAGCAAAAGTATTTGTTGGTTTTAAGAATGTCTGGTTTTTCTAACACACGAAGTGTCTTTGCGGTGAATTCTAATGCACTATTTATTTCAAATAAAATATGGAGCCGTAATATACAAAAATTATTGTTTAGACTTGCGATGATAATTCTCTGTCGAATACAAAATACAAAGGAAGCCTTCCAACATTTAAAAAATAATAACTTTGACCTGGAACAAAAAGTGCATTTCGGGGCACAAAAAAAAATATGGTTTTCGGGCCAGACAAAGTGTCTGCAGAAAATTTGAGTAGCCATATTCAAATAAAACATGTTGTCGCGAAAATTGGAGGCTAGTTAGAAGTTGTCACCAGTACTTCAACTTGCTTCAACATATTACCAGTGCTTAATGTAGGACAGTTGCGTGACTACGAGTTAGGAATATTTGCATGCCAATGTTGGAAATCTGTAAGTCCTGATGTTTTCTTGGCTATTTTAGTGGCAATAGGCCACTACATAGTTATGAGATTCGTCATGCTGATAATTTTATTGTGCGACATAGAAGTGGAACCACGGCTGGTTCCCCTACCAATAATTACCCTTTTTTACTTTGAAAGATTCCCCCTCCGAATTTTCAGCGCACCTAGACTAAATTATACGTATGAAAAATACTGCCAATCGATAGATTGATTATTGTTGAGCAATATCGACTGAATGGGTACAAGGTGGAAGTTTAGATGTATTTTATAACAGTAGTTCGAATTCGAAGGAATTATTAGTAGATGTTTAATTTTATTAGGATGGGTCATGGTGTGCTGATAATGAGTATGAAAATTTAAGAGGGAATATTAACAGGTGCTTTTCTGTAGGTTACAAATCTACTGTGCATCGAGATGAAAGGTTTTTGATCTTGCAAAAAAGATAAGGAGAATTGAATCCATTGTTATAAATCGATTGATACGACCTTGGCAAGGACACAGTTTTTTTGCAAACATGCTTTGATTTTTGGAAAATTATATCATCAATTATTTTCAGTGTAGATGATGTAGCATGACTTTTTAATTCACCATTTTTATTTCATCATACAGGCAGAGACCTGGTAAAAACTTCTATGGGACTAACCCTTTGAAGCAAAAGACAAAACTAATTGAAAAGATGACGGGAAATTAATGGCCCGTGACATTCCATGGCCCGTAGTACTTCCTGGACCATGGGGTTCCATATCCTGCGAATAACAATGTGCTAGGGCAATCCCAGCCTTTCTAGCAATCCATTCCGCGTGTATTATCATTGCCTCGTGGTACCCTGTAGCCCATACCTCCCCCTAAATAAATTTATTGTCTATATTTTACTTCTTAAATAAAAAAAATCGGTGAAAGGTCGTGTTTAATGCCATTTTTATTATTTTCCCTTGTTCCCAATTACTCGTTTATTGTGTGTTTTGTATTAATGAAAATAAGATAGGATTCACTGCTCTGTTACCATTCCATGCTTCTTTTTATGTTCTTTTCAAGCATAGATTTACAAAATGTGCTTTAATATAATCAAATGTTTTGAACTGTAGCTTGCTAATTCTGTTAGTTCAGAAGCTGAAACGTCCAAACTTCCCAGCCTTTCAACTTCAGAACGACCTAAGGTGACAATTTGGGCATCGTATTGTATTTTGTGATGGTGGTATCATGTCGAATGTATAGAAAACAGCATGTAGACATAATAACTATCAACACAAACTAAATTTCTTTGGGATTCATGTTTAGGGGCTGTAATTTACTCTAAACTAAGATAAGATTTACTCAAAATCAATACACATATAATAATACACTTTGCTAATCCCCCCAAGGCACCTCTTTTTGTAAATTAGGGGGACATATGATTTCAATTTCAAAGAACAATAGACTATTACTTACTGAGAAAAAAATAAAAAAAAGTATATATATAGAGTAGTCACATGAATGGACAGATAAGATTTATTATTCAGAAAAATAATCAAACAGCCTTAAGGTATAACGTAACTCTTTTGTCTATACAATATTCCCAAATCAAAAAGGTTATATTCATACCCTTATACAATCCACAGATCAAAAATCGAGTTTTACAGAAAAAAAAATCACCGAAATTAAAAACTGTTGCCAACAATTCAACACCAACCAATTCTAACTCTTGCATTTTTCGTTTCGCTCCAAAGCTATTTTTGAGTGATTTCAGGCTCTTCTTCGAGATTCATACCAATTGTTTTTGCAATAGCATCTTAATATTAAAATTAATCAAAATAGCGGCTACTATTCCTGAATTAGCTATAAACCACAATTGTTTTTTGCTAGATAGTTGTTTCTTTTTTTTTAAATGTGAGTTTAAACTTTTGGTTGTTATCGACTGTTGTTTGCTCTTTGCTATATTGCAGCTAACGCTGCAGCCACGTTTGGTTTTCAACGAGTCCCACAAGTATTAGGATTCCAGTAACCTAATATAAAATTTATCTTAATCACAACTATTTCCGTTATTAGATTTTACGAGGCTATGCAGCACCACCACTGATATCTTGCATTTAAACATGTCTTAGAGCCCTCCTCATTTATCACCAGTCATACTCCCTGCCCTAGTGCCTCAACCTTCCTAGCTGAATAAATAAATCAGTATCACATGGTCTGATGAACTCTGCCCCTCGGATATGAGTATCCAAAACTATTAACAAGTCATATTTAAAACACCAGACTTTGTTTGTTGAAATATTAACACGTCAGTGATAGAATATATGAGCACAAAATTAACCCTTTCGTGGCAAGAAAAATGTTCAGACTCTCTTGAGGTTTTAACTATGTGCAAGTCACTTCTTGTCCTGAGAAAAGTGTTGGCAGTAAATCATGATTTATTATTGTTTATATGCTCTGGGAACTGATCTTTGGTGGTATAATAAAGAATTTGGTTTGTAAACTTTCATTTTATATTTTGATATTGTACAATTTTATATACTTTAATTTGATAAACAATACCATAAATTGGTTTGCAAAGCAATTTTTTTTGCTGGTACGATACGGTCTTGAATTGACTACAGTGAATTAAGCTATAGTCAAACCTTTCAAAACATTTGGACAAATTGGAGAGAAAACTTTGTCCCCATATTTTATTAAATTGACTGTATTTCAGTTAAAGGTCCAAGCAATCAAACTAAACTCATGCAAGTTTCCTGTAAAGTATTGCCTTTTAGCTTTAAAAAGAACGAGAGCACTCATTATTTTCATTTAAGTAGGAAGCCATCCTGACTTTTGTTTTAAATACATTTGAAAAATTTCAGAGCAGTAAGTTTAATAATCGCAGGATAACTTAAAATTATTTCTAAAAGACATAAGAGTGATCAAAACAGTGAGAATGGTCCCGCGCCGTGGTAGTTGCGCACGTACCGCGCATATGTTTGGACATATACTCTATTTGAGTCAGAATCAACCTTTTTGGGCCTTAATTTTCACTCGCTAAAGATGTCAGCAATTGCTTACCCTAGTGAGAGAAATTTATTTAAAGCTAAGTGCTCATTGTGCTGATTTTGCCTTTTCTGAGAAGTGAGCAGGAAGTTGTAAAAAGAAGAGGAATTCCACATTTGAGCACTGAAAGGATAAAGTAGTTTAATTGGATGGGAGAAAATTCTTCATAAATTATGGATAATAATCTTTAGAGTTTGAGAATTGACAGGTTCAGTGCAGGTCCGTGCTACCACCTATACCGCATTATGCAGCAGAATACCGTAATTTAGTGATAAATATATCATAATTTTCTCAGGCATTAAGTAGAGCCATAAAGTTGCTTTATGGCAGAATTTATACCAATTAATGTCAGTGCGCGGGAAACTAGCTTAATATTTCCTCTCAACTTCTAATGATAGATGGAAGGTTAATATGAACGCGCCGAGAATTAAAACTAGCAAGACGAACTTGACGAAAATTTGGCCTCAAACATCATATAAAAAAGAATTCTATCCATGGTAAAGTGGTGCCAGGTCTTGTTAAGCAGACCTATAACGTATATTCTACCTTGGTATTACAAACTTATTCTCTTAGATCAATCTCATCAACTTTCTTAGTTTTTTACCACTAAGTAGTTTTTTGATCAAAAGTATATAAGAAGGTCAGGCAATGTAAGCTGAAATTCATTTCCCTTTTGAAACTCGAGAAGTAAAAGCTAAAACCTGATTTTAACGAGAGATTTTTAGTTTTGCAGACGGATTTTTACGACTTCAAGACTTCTAAGGGATGTCTAACACGTGGGATTTATAGTCAAAGAGAAAAGATAATACCCCATTTTCGCTGTTGAGCAAAAGAATTGAATCCGTGTTGTTTTTTTTTTTCATCTTGATCAACGGGATCCGTAGTTGAATAACGAGAAGGGGTTGATTTTTCTATTAAAACTCCCGAGTTCTCTTTTGAAGCTTACGAATTATTCAATAGCCCCTTCCCCTTTTCTTCTAACATAATAAATAGTAAATGGAAACCAAAAGAAAGTCTAAATCCTGATTGTCAGATCTTATGTAATCAAATATTTTATTGATAGTTCATGATTACAAGCCATAATCTAATAGAGAATTTCGGATTCTCGAGGGATTTCGAAGTAAGATTGTTCAAAAGGCTGTCTTACGATTAAAATTTATGACAATCTAGTAAGACGGAAAAAGTAACAGACTAATTGCACAGCTGAGTATAACTACTTAATCGGTAGATTTTTCTGTTTCGTTTTTATCGCTATCAATGGTGTGTATTTAAATAACGACAAGAGGGGGATTTTTCCTCTGAATCCTATGAATTCTGCTCTGATGTATAAAGTTTTCCAATCCTCGCTCTTCAAGTTGTCTTTTTGTAGCACATTAAATGATAAACGGAAATAGATCAAAATCCATTCTACTTCATGTTTGTCATATCATAGGTAGCGCAATAGTGCTACTTAAGTAAATAATAATGGCGGCACAACATTTTTTTCTGACCAAGGTACTTTATATAGAAGGAGTTGAAAGGAGCTCATTCAATTGGAAATAAAAAAGTTTTTGACCTTTTTAATAGTAAAAAGCGACTTGAGGGCAACCAGCCCCCCCCCCCATTATCTCTCCAGACACATCCTATCACAATTATATAATAGGCATTTTGTTCAAAATAGTTGAAATGTCCAGTAATTACGTCTTTGGGGACGTCAATTCCCCCCCCCCTTAGTCCTCAGGACAAGGGCTATAAGTTATGCTAGTTGCTCTTTATTTACATATAAGATTTTATGGAAGGGGTGGTCGTATGAACTTCGGAGTGGGTTCATTTGATTGGAATTCAGAAGTTCATTTGTCCTTTTTCAAAAGTCAAAACTAATCTAGTCCCCCCCCCTACATATTTTTTTTCTTCCAAGTGCATCTGATCGAAATTTTGAGGTAGCCATTTTATTCAGAATAGTCAACAGAGCATATACCAATGGTTCCAGAGTTGTCACAACCCCTCAGATCGGGGGGTAAGGGTTGTAAGTTATGTCCTGGAGACATACACGGCTATATGGAAGCGGTGGTCGTATAAGCTTTGGAAGAAGTTAATTTTTCTCTTTTTTTTTTAGAAACCAAAAGTGATGGTTCTGTAACTAACCCCCTCCCCTCCTCCACGCTCTCATTTCCAAAAATGTATCTGATCGAAATTATGGGGTTGCAATTTTGTCCAAAATAGTCCAAAGAGCATGAAACAATGCCTTCAGAATACAAACAATCCCTCAGAGCCCACGAGGAAGGGTTGTAAGTAATGCCCCGGAGGTATTTAAGATTTTTTATTGAATTTGAAATATCTAGTGCCCTTTTTATGAGCGACATTATTGTCGGGCAACCCGTACCTTCTCCCCTCAACTACACCCATCATTTCCCAAAACACATCCAATCATAATTTCGAGACAGCCATTTTCTTCAGCATAGTTGAAAGGTCCTGTAATTACGTATTTGGGGATTTTACCCCCTAACCCCTCAGGGCAAGGGCTATAATTTAGGCAATTTGTCCATTACTTATGTATAGTATATATTATTAAGAAATGTGGGTGTGCTTGAACGTTTATTTTTCAAAAAGACGAAGGGCATTCAGGTGAGCCTTTCCGAGAATGTGAACTCAATCAGAACATGCTGTGTGTATATGGGTTTTCAGAAGGGGCGTAACTCAGAAATGACAGAGTATATTAACTTAAAAATTTTAGGAAATAATAAGGGAGATGATAAATTGACCAAAAGGGAAATATTTCCGCGATACTACTACTGCTCGGACAACTACTATTGCTGCTGAAAACACTGCTTCGGTAGCGAGTACTACCAAGGCTGAGGATATTGAAATGAATACCTGAGAAATTTTTAAGGGGAAAGTTGAACTAAATCAAAATATTCTATGTGCGTAAGGTTACTTCAAAAGATGTATCAACAACACCTTAGTAGCAGCTTATAGTATCAAGATCAAACTCCTGGGGCATCATGAGAGAGGGGGAGGTTCAACTGACCAAAAGGCAACATCTACATGCTACTAGTGCTTTTAATGCTACTGCCTTTACTTCTACAGAACTTTCAGAGAAGGCTTAAAGGGGAAGATCAATTGACGAAAAGGTAATAAGTGCATGTAACTGCGATTGCTACTAAATCTGCTACTGATACTACTACTTCTGCTGCTAAACTACTCAAATTCAACGCTAAACATTCAATTCGAACTAATTCTAAGGCTAGGAGTATTAAGATGAAAACGGGGTCAAAAGGACACAACAGCCATATTTTTGGAAGGGTTTACCATATTCCTGAAACTTCCATATACCTGAAACTTCCAGAGTATCATCATAGGGATTTTTTATCTGACTAAAAGGCAACATGAACATTTTACTGCTGCTATTGATACTGCAGTTACTACTGCTACTAATACAATAACTACTTCTATTGGAACTACTTGTAAGGCTAAGAGTATTAAGATGAAAATTTCAGGAAATATATGAATATACAGGTTACTAAAAAGGCAAATTGGTGTTGTCATCGCTACGGCCATTTACATCAAGTTCAAACTTCCAGAAACTGATGAGGGTGATGCTCAACTGACCAAAAAGATACATATTTGTACTACTGCTATTGCTAGTACCAGTGCTATTAAGTAACAATGGTTTTATTTAAAAAAAAAAAATATATATACATCATCGATTCCCTGAAGCAATGCTTGTGCGGGAGAAAACCCACCTAATAAATCAAAAAACCAAGAAACCAAAAAAGAAAAAAAAAAGAAAAAAGAAAAAAAAAAGAAATAGAAAAAAAAAAAAAAAAAATAATTAGAGCTCAACTTACCGGACCCGAAAACCAACGAACCTCCAAACAACACCCAACAAAATTATAATAATTATAATCATATTCAGCTGCAACTAAACCCTCCTCAAAAACAAAACTTAAGTGGCGTGGAATAATCCATTCAAAATATACACATCAAAACAATGGTTCTTTAGCGACTTACGAAAATCCTGCAAACCCCCATCATTCCTCAAATCCTCTGGCAAACTCTCCCAAACTAACGGAACAACATGGCGAATTGAAAACCTAGACCTAGACGTGACCATAGCTGGTCTTCGCACCAACTGAGATGATCGTGTCAAATGATCGTGAGTAGTAGACGCAAGACTAAACATTCCTGAAAAACATGATGGTAACTCCGAAGCTAAATATTTAAACATAAACAGAGCATTATAGAATACACATATTCCTGCCAACGGTAGAATTTTATACTCGCGGTAAAGATGCCTCACCGATGCAGATAGGTCAATTTGATTACCATAAAGAACTCTAATTGCCATATTCTGTGTTACGCAGAGCGGATGGAGGTGAGTTACGAATGTTTTCGACCAAACCATACAACAGTAAATGAGATATGGGTGAACCATAGAAAAATACAACATTCTCAGAATTACACACGGAAAAAGATACCTAAGTTTACGCATAATACCAATATTACGAGACAATTTGCTGTTAACAGATGCAATATGGTCTTTAAAACTAAGGCTTTCATCAATTATAACACCAAGGTATCTAGTACTAGTAGATCTTACAATAGTATGGTGCCCTACTTCTA
Source organism: Artemia sp. Qi Xiang Cuo (assembly GCF_049724085.1). Lineage (NCBI taxonomy): Eukaryota > Metazoa > Arthropoda > Branchiopoda > Anostraca > Artemiidae > Artemia > Artemia sp. Qi Xiang Cuo. Next base: position 64,919,908 of record NC_142803.1, on the reverse strand, counting down.
TATTATTAATCCATGGATAATGTCCAGTAATTCTACCATAAATCAAAAAATTCGACTTATTATGATTCAGTTTCAATTTATTTACTCGCATCCACTTTTCAATCGAAGAAATACCTTGTTTCAATATAGTCATCAAATCATTTTCAGTTCTAGCAGCTACGGTGAAATGGGCATCATCAGCAAAACATGGTAGAATTCCTTTAGTACCGTAAGTATCAAGGTCTAAAGAACAAGACACATTACTTGAAGCTCTACAAAGGTCATTAATATAAACCAAAAACAACAAAGGGCCCAAAACTGCATTATTACTGCTAACAATGTTATTAGTAATAAAACCAAATGCTGTGACTACTATTACAACTGCATCTAACGGTATGAAGGTGAAATATTTGGGGAATATTGAGGGGGAAGGTGAACTGAATCCAAACGCACTGGTTGTAAGCAAGTTGTCTAAAGGGGGTATCAGCAATATCTTAGGAAGAATTTGGTGTGTGAATTTCAAACTTAGAGGGCCTGTTTTTAAACTAACCAGAGGACAATATTTGCATTCTATTACTACTGCTTTTATTCATACTACTTCTACAATGCTATTACTACTGCTACTACTACTACTACTAATTCAAAAGCTAAGACTACGGCTATTAATCCTACTGCTACTACTGTTGCAACTGATAGTACTACCACTGCTACTAAGGCTAAGGGCATTAAGGTGAAAAAGTTGGTTAATATTGAAACCGTATTGAACTGAATTAAAACACAATGTGTGCATGCAGGTTGTCAAGAGGACTTATCAGCGATTCTTCAAGAATGGCTTATGCTATTAAGTTGAAACTTTCAGCGTGTGTTCTGGGTGATGTTGAATAAAATCAAAGGTGCTATTTGCACTGTGTTACTAATGCTACTACTTCTGCTAAAACTGTTGCCACTACACAGGCTAAGGGTGCTAAGGTGAAGCTTTCAAGGAATATTCACGCGGATATCGAACTATATCAAAATACACTGTGAGCATAAAGATTGTAAAATAGTGACACAGAAATAACTGAAAAACAAATTTAATTATTAAGTTGGACCTTCCAACGTAAGTTCTAGCGGATTTTGAACTAGGCATAGTACAATGGAATGAATATTCTATTAATGCTACTGCTACGATTGGTGTAACCAATGACACTAAGGGTATTAAGGTTAATATTTTAAGAAACATTTAGTGGGAGCTATAATTTGACAAAAATAAACTGTCGGCATGCTGGTTTTCAAAAGAGCATATATGCAATATAAAATACCACACAGCACTATCATAGATAAGAATAACATATAAACTTATAAAGAAATTGATCCGATTGGGAATTAAAAGTTCTAGTGCCCTTTTTAAGGATAAAAAGTTATTTGAGGGTAAGAACCACTCTTCCTAAGCCTATTAACTTTTCAAACACATTCAATCAAAATTTTGAGATTGTTATTTTGTTCAGTGTAGTTGAAAAGCCGAGCGACTACGTTTCTAGGAATATTGGCAATTTCAACCCCACCCACAATTAAATTATTTACCTATTATGCCTTAGAACTAAATATTACTTTAAAATTTCATCAATTGGTACTGAGTGTAGAATAATAGGCAATGACACATCTAAGCATTTAACCAAAAACGACTGAGGGTATTAAGTTGAAACTTTCAGGGTTAGTAATATTACTACTTCTGCACTTTAAAATTTAACTAAATCCAAAGAGAGTAAGTATATCCAGGTTGTCATAGAGCGTAGATGCATTTTTTGGGAATACTATTAAGTTTAATTTTTCAGATCAACTTGAGATAGTATTAAACTAAGTTAAACAATGCTATTTATTCCAAAGATTTTAAAAACGTGAATGTTGTAAAAAATTGTTGAAAAACATTCTCCAACGTACAAACAGCAATCCAAACTATGGATTCACATAAATAAACAAAAATATTTAAAATAAAATTATAATCCATGACAAGCTATGTCAATAAAAACGAATGGAAATTAATTTAAAAGTTTTTTCCACAGAATAAGTTTTTAAAGAAAAATAAAGAGTTTCATTAAACCAAAAAAATGAACAGAAATAAAGTCAAATATCTTCCAAACTCAGAACTATCAAAAATAACATTCAGTAAATAAATGAAACCAAATCGAACAAAAATTACAATAAATAATCGAGTCAAACTCAAAAC